>NC_090744.1:122256723-122259223 GCF_036898095.1 Palaemon carinicauda | reverse complement strand
GCTATTTTTCCCTGTTGGAGCCCTAGGCATATAGCATCCTGCTTTTCCAACTAGGGTTTTAACTTAGCTAATAATAATAATAATAATAATAATAATAATAATAATAATAATAATAATAATAACAATAACAATAATAATAATAATAATAATAATAATAATAATCATCATCATCATCATCATCATTAATTTTTCTGGTTTTGTTGGGGATTTTAGAATGAGCTCCTCTTATGATAAAGCTATCAATGATTCTGACAGTTATAAGCAAGAGCCCGTGTCTAACAAAAGGTGGGCCAATCTTTAAAATAAACCCATGATTATGATTTTTATAACAATACTATTCATCCTTAAGAAAAACACAGTGGTTAGCTGAAGCTGAATTATTGATAGACTTGGAAAAGCTGTCGTATTATAACGAGAATTCAAATGCAAATTTCTTTTTCAGTCTTTTTTCAGTCCCTCCAATCTTCTTATGCATATTTTATTTTGATTAGAAAATAAAACTGAAAATTTTCTCCCTCTCGCATCAAGATAGATTAATGCTTAAGAAGTTCCGAGGTCTTTCTCGATATGTTTTTGTCTCTTCGCAAAAAAAAAAAAAAAAAAAAAAAAAAAAAAATCCCGATGTTTTTGTCTCCCCCCCCAAAAATGATATCTTTTTGTCTTCGCAAAAATTAATAAATAAAAAGTTATCGAAATGTTTTTGTCTATTCATAAAAAAAAAATTAAAAAAAAGTAAAAAAATATTGATGTTTCTGTCTGAAAAAAAAATCGATATGTCTCTTCAAGAGGGAAAAAAAAAATCGATTCTTCCATCTGAATTTTGAAAGACATACAAATTCAGGTTTTGGGCAGTTTTAAGTTTTATTTCTTCTTTCATCTCTAAACGTGATAAGAGATTCGAACTTCCGAAAAACTACCATTAACTTCTAATGAAGTTTCCAAAGTGGAAATCTTCTTGTGGCCGATAATTCTTAAACTTCACTAAACTTGAAGGCTGGAAACAAGTCTAATGGAACACTGACGACCCAAGGAAGATTCCAATGACTAAAAGTCTTCAGATTTTATCTCGGTAATTATACGAAGAGGGATTCAGGGTTGTGATGGCCTATGGAAACGTCCTTGCCTGGGATTGCCGGACTGGGGTTCGAGTCCAGCTCAAGCTTATTAGTTTTTTATAGTTTTTGCAAGCTCACTATCAATGTGAGCTAAGGATGGGGGTTTTGGGGAGCCTATAGGTCTACCTGCTGAGTCATAAGCAGCCATTGCCTCGCCCTCACTGGTCCTAAAATCATAATTATTACAACTTGCTAAGCTGGTTGGAAAAGCAGAATGTTATAAGCCCAGGGGCTCCAACAGAGAAAATAGCACAGCAAGGAAAGGAAACACGGAAAAAATAAACTATATAAACTTTAACAAAACATGAGGAAGAAAAATTAGATAGAATAGTGTGCCCGAGTGTACCCTCAACCTAGTTTGGTTGGAGAAGGGGCTTGGGCGCTGGGCATGGTAGGGTCAGTCTCTAGGGTATTACCCTGCTAGTTTGGGCATTGTAGCTCTCCCTTGCCATTGCCAATAATGAGCGGCGTTTATACCTTAAAAAGAATAACTGTTTCTTTACAGAATAAGTGTTAAGAATGGAAAAATGCTAATGACTGCTCATATCAACGTGGAATTAGCCTCGATACCTTTGTGATGCCGGTAAAATAGCATGCATTCAAACCACATTAGGCCCATTAAGACATGTAATGGGCGTAGGAGATTGCAATTTCTATTCTTGCGATTTATTTCCATATGTTTCATACGAGAGATATCTTAGATTTTACTTGAACTTTCAGCTTGAGCGGTTAAATAACATTTCCAACAACAACAACAACAACATAAGCACTAACTTTGTGCATTCAAAGAAGTATAGAAACGAATTAATTGCTTAAGTAAAACTAACATTTATAGGTTGTTGTGGCCTGATTGGTAACGTTTCTGCCTGGTGTTTGCCAGACGGGGGTTAGTCCCGCTCAGACTCATTAGTGCCATAAGTGCCTGCAACCTTACCATCCTTGTGAGCTAAGGTTGGCGGGTTTGGGGGAGCCTATAGGTCTATCTGCTGAGTCATCAGCAGCCACTGCCCCCCCCCCCAACCCCACGGTCCTAACTTGGGTGGAGAGAGTCTCTAGGGCATTGTCCTGCTTGCTAGGGCAATGTCACTGCCCCTTGTCGCTGCCGTTTATAAGCAACCTTTAAACCTTTAAATAGTCATGCCATCAAACCAAGCCAGAAATAATATATTTCACCTTCACGTCTCATAAAAAAGAAAGAAATGGGATATAAGATTCTATATAAATAAAATTATGCAAAGCTTTAATTCCAAATAATAATGATATTAAATCTTGGAAATTATTTATCCAATTCTATTTTTCATTACAATGTCAAAAAAGAATTAATTATTAACCTCAGCTCTTCGTCATATCGTGACAATTTCAATTATTTTAGGGAAAATTTCATC
>NC_090744.1:122226723-122246723 GCF_036898095.1 Palaemon carinicauda | reverse complement strand
ATAATAATAAAAATAATAATACTAATAATAATAACAATAACAATACTAATAATAATGATAATAATAATAATAACAATAATAATAATAAAATAATGATAATAATAAAACAAAAAACAACAACAACAATAATAATAATAATAATATAATAACAATAAAAATAACAATAATAATAGTAGTAGTAATAATAATAATAATAATAATAGCAACCATAATAATAACTATAATAATAATAATAACAACAACAACAACAACAACAATAATAATAATAAAAATAATAATAATAATAATAATAATAATAATAATAATAATAATAATAATAATAACAACAACAACAGCAACAAACATTAAGGTGAAGCTAACTTGTAGACAGGAAGCTCTTCATCCAGTATGGAGAAACGTGAACTCCCACGAAACCTTGTTCAATGACTATATCCTCAAGGCATAATTATGATTTTCTTGATTAATCTGGCTGTGAATAATCTTGTAATCATTAGGATTATATAAAGGATTCGAAAGACTTCCTCCTTAATTATACGTTAATGAAATCTAGATATAACAGGAAATGGTACTTATACATGGCTTCGATTTGTTAATGTATTACATTGTTGTTGTTATTATTATTATTATTATTATTATTATTATTGTTGTTGTTAAGATTTATTATTATTATTATTATTATTATTATTATTATTATTATTATTATTATTATTATTATTATTATTATTATTATTATTGTTGTTGTTGTTGTTGCTGTTGTTAAGATTTATTATTATTATTACTATTATTTTTTTTTTTTTACTAGCTACAAGCGTAGCTTGAAAAGCAGGATGCTATATGCCCAAGGGCTCTAACAGGGAAAATAGCCCAGTGAGAAAAGGAAATAAGGAAATAGATAGGATAGTACAATTGAGTTCACCCTTAGATAACTCTTATCCAAGACAGTGGAAGATCATGGTACAGTACAAATATAGAAGTAAAATACAAAATAAATTATGGTGTTTATAAGGATAAAACCATAGTTAAAGGTTTATTAAGCCTTGGTTTCAATATAATAATTTGAAGTTTTCGTATGGCAATCGTTATCAAGGTATTTTAAAGTAAAACTACTAAAATATCATAATTACTTAAAAACTTGAATAAAAAATTCGAACAGAAATAATATCATAATTACTTAAAATATTAATGTTAAAATTTGAAAAAAAAAAAAAATAATATCATAATTACTTGAAAAATTTAATCATAACTTTGGACCGAATATCATAATTACTTGAAAACTTAATTTAACATTTGGACTAAATAATATCATATTAACTTAAAAACTAAATTTTGAATATGGACAGAAATAATATAATTACTTAAAAATTCATTTACAATTAGAACCGAACTAATATCATAACTACTTGAAACCCTAATCTTAAATTTTGACAGAAATAATATAAATATTTAACATTTGAATCATAAATTTTGATAGAAATAGTTCACGCTAATCAACCTATTGTATCAATATATAACAAAACGCTCATGTCATTTATAATCTTCGGATAAATTACAGATATCACGTTATGCATAAATTCATTAATCCATTCAGAAATGCAACGACAGGGGAAAAGAAACCAGCCAACTACAAAATGAGGTCGCTGCAATGTGATCATATTCTGGAAAGAATTCTGGTCTGTTAAACAAGTTAATCTTAACCAAAAACCAAACATTGGAAATGTGTGTTTTTGTTATTAATGTGACAAGCGTAAAATACATTGATACTAACATTGGTGGTAAGTTGAAAGAAGTTTATAAGCATTCACAAATACGATTACGTTCATATGCCTATTACATATATATATATATATATATATATATATATATATATATATATATATATATATATATATATCACATTTGTATATATATACATTTGTATATATATGTATATATACATATATACCCATAAATATAGATACATATATATATATATATATATATATATATATATATATATACATGTATATATATATATATATATATATATATATATATATATATATATATATATATATATATATATATGTTACACCCGATCTGTGAAATTGCCCATTTCATGAAGTGGGCTAACCACTTGCCCATTTCATGAACTGGGCAAGTGGTTTGCTCACTTCATGAAATGGACAAGTGGTTAGCCCAATTCATGAAATGGGCAATTTCACAGATTGGGTGTAACATATATACATTGAGGGCGACTACCTTCATGGTGCCAAAGTATTTCCCATAGGAATCCTCGTATTTTCTCAGCTTCTTCATATTCTCAAGATTGGGTGAAGAAACTGCGACTTTATTTTTCCTTTTTATTTATTCTGTTCACTACAGCACTGTTTCGACAAAAATGTCTTTATCAAGAGCTCATTGACATAAGTTTACAATTCCTTTATATATGTGGTTCAACGAAAACACCATACACACATACTGTACACACACACACGCACACATACACACACACGTATATATATATATATATATATATATATATATATATATATATATATATATATATATATGTGTGTGTGTGTGTGTGTGTGTGCATGTATGTGTGTGTCTGTCTGTCTGTGTGTATAATCCCTCTCTGAGTGGGGCTTCCTTAACGTGATGAAAGAGTTTGTGCATCGCCATGATCAGCCAAGTTGTACTAGTGAGGGCTACCCATACTAGGTTGGTGTCCTGTGAGCGATCATACTTAATTCTATCACCATCCTCAATCCGCGCTGGCTAACGTGGAGATGAAAATTACCTAATCTCAAATATAACTAAGGACATGTCTGAGCCTTTTGTCATGCAGTGGACGAGAAACGGCTGTACATATATATATATATATATATATATATATATATATATATATATATATATATATGCATAAACATATCCTAATAAGCCATGTATGTTTTATACAATAATGTCTTTATTCTCTTAACGACCTCAGGATCAGGGTCCTAGGCGAAATCACACAATGACAATTGCTTTTGGCCGGCTGGAAATCAAACCCTGGTCAAGGAAACTTACGTGAACAGTGACATACCACTTGGCCACGAATTGTTTGTATATATATATATATATATATATATATATATATATATATATATATATATATTGTAATGACAGTGAGACAAGCGTCACCAAGATCAACTGATACTTTATTTAAATGTGCGTGGGAGTATATTACAAGGTGCGGACGGAAAGGCAGGATGGCGCTGGCGCCAAATCAGATTGAATTGCCTGCCAAAATATATGTGTTTTCTTACACTTACAAATATACGAATTATGAGTTAACAGAAACATGTTATGAAATAATACATATGTCAAAATGTAGCTCTGATAGAGCGGAATACATATACATGGGAAACCACGGTGTGGCGAAAGGAGAATTCAAATAATTAACAGTTTGTTGATTTTCTGGACGACGAAGGGAGCGGTGTCCTTACAAGTACTCCCCCCCCCCCCCCAAGACATCGGGCGGCGTAGAGGGCTGATGATCAATCTTCGTATCTTTTCGGGCGTCGGAGGGTCCCTCTTGTTTTTGAACAGAAGGGCGCGCCGGCGGTCGGCGTAAGGCTCTCTTCCTCTTGTCGTCGTTTGATGATTTATCTTTCGTTGGGCGCCTTGTTTTGAGGTGGCCCTCTGGATCTGCCAGGTCCGGCGGAGGCGGTGTCGCTTCCTTCGAGAAACGCTGGTTTCACGCGGTCTATTGAGACCCAGTCCTCTTAGCCATGGACGTCGAGAGGGAAGGCTTTCGTTGTCTTCTTAATTACCCGGTAGGGGCCTCGATAAGTTCTAGTTAGTGGTTGTCGATGAGCGTCGACACGGACGAAAACGTACCTGCAGTCATCCAGGATTTTTGGCTTGAAGTGCTTGGTTCTGTCCTGGTAAGTTTTGAGACATGGCCTGAACTTCCTGGCGATGTCCCTTAGGTGATCCAGCGGCGTGTCGTCGGTTGATGAGGGAAAGAATTCGCCAGGAACTGCGAGCGCCTCCCCGTAAACTTTTTCGGCGGGCGAAGGTACGCCGTCTGCGCGAGGGGCGGTGCGAAGGCCGAGGAGTACCCAAGGAAGTCGTGATTTCCAGTCCCCGTCGGTGCAGCTCGCCATCAGGGATGCCTTGACGGCGCGGTGAGTTCTTTCGACCATGCCGTTTGCTGCGGGGTTGTATGCCGTGGTGCTGTGGAGCGTCGTCCCCATCAGGTTCGCCAAAGCGATACATATTTCTGAGAGGAAAGCGGGGCCTCTGTCTGTCGTGATGTCGTCAGGAACGCCAAACCTGCTCACCCAGCTTGACAGGAGGGCTTCGGCGCATGCTTGAGTCGTAGCTTCGGTCATCGGCGATGCCTCCAACCACTCGTGGAGCGATCGATGATCGTAAGCAGGTAGCGAGCAGATCCAGAAGGGGGCAATGGTCCCACGACGTCGATGTGTATGTGACCGAAACGTCTTTTTGGCTGGGGGAAATCGCCTACCCCCGATTCGGTGTGACGGCTGACTTTGCTTGACTGGCAGTTGATGCATGACTTCGCCCATTCCCGGGCGTCCTTTTTTATCCCTGGCTAGACGAACTTTTCAGACAGAAGGCGAGCGGTGGTGCGTCCTGAGGGGTGTGAAAGTCCATGGATGATATCGAATATTTTCCTTCTGCAGGAGGCTGGTATCCAGGGACGTGGGCGGCCGGTGCTGGTGTCGCAAAGAATAGTTACTCCTGCTGGTCCGAGGGGAATTGCACTTATCTTGAGCGCGGATGGCCCCGTCAGGTGATCCTGTGCTTCTCGGTCGGTGCGTTGTTCAGTTGCGAGAATGGCGTAGTCGATTCCCAGGTGGATTGCGTCAATTTCAATCCTTGAAAGGGCGTCCGCGACTGGGTTTTTCTTTCCTGGGACGCAACGTATGGTACACCCGAATTCGGCGATTGTTGCGAGACGACGTTGTTGTCGGGAGGCCCATGCGTCTGTCGATTTCGTGAAAGCGTGTACGAGGGGTAGATGGTCCGTCGTGATTGTGAAGGGAGTGCCCTCCAAGATGTGCCTGAAGTGGCGGACGGCGAGGTAGACGGCGAGGAGTTCCCTATCGAAGGTGCTGTATCTTGTTTCGGCGGGTTTCAATTTCTTGCTGAAGAATGCCAGCGGTCGAGGAGAATCATCGACGAGTTGCTCCAGCACAGCCCCACAGGCGACGTTGCTGGCGTCGGTCGTTAGTCGCAGGGGCGCGTTGTCGTCGAAATGAGCCAGGGTGGTGGCATTCGCGAGGGCATCCTTCGTCCGGGCGAATGCCTGTTGCTGGGGCAAACCCCACTCGAGTTTTTTCGCTTTTCCTTTCAGGACGTTGTCGAGGGGTGACAGGGTTTGTGCGATGTTGGGGATGAAGCGCCAGTAGTAATTGACGATCCCCAGGAACTCCTGAAGTTGGCGGATGGTTGTAGGTATCGGGAACTTTCTGATGGCGTAGACCTTGGTTGTCATGGGTTTTACCCCGCACGAGGATACGCGGTGACCAAGGAAATCCACTCCTTCCGCACCGAACGTGTATTTGTCGAAAAGTACAACCAGGCCGTTCTCCTGTAGGCGTTTGAGGACGGTGCGATCGTGCCTCCTGTGTTCCTCCTTGGTTTTCGAGAATATCAGGATGTCGTCGACGTAGTAGACGCAGAAAGGTAGGTCACCAGAATGCTATCCATTAGTCGTTGGAAAGTCGCCCCGGCGTTGCGTAGACCGAAGGTTGAGTATGCGAAGGTGTAGGATCCAAACGGCTTTACAATGGCAATTTTCGGGATGTCTTCCGGAAATACGGGGACCTGGAAGTAAGACTTGAGGAGGTCCATCTTGGTAAAATACTTCTCGCCGTGCAACGCGTTCGTTAGGTCCTGCATGTTGGGCAGCGGGTAGTGATCGGGCGTTGTGATGAGGTTGAGGCGCCTGTAGTCGCCGCAAGGTCTCCAGGACCCGTCCAGCTTTTTTACCATGTGTAGGGGCGATGCCCAGGGGCTCGATGCTTTCTTACAGATACCCATGCGTTCCATGTCCTCGAAGGCGCGTTTGGCATCCTTCGGTTTCTGGGGCGGGAGGCGGCGGAATTTGGCGTGAGTAGGAGGTCCTGTCGTTGTGATGTGGTGGTAGATCCCGTGCTTGGACGGGGAACCTGGCGAGTGTCGGAGCTCGGGCTTGAAAACCTCGAGAAATTCTCGTAGGAGGTCGGCGTAGGGGTGCGTCGTTACGGCGGATACGGACATTTTGTAGTTCTATATTTTTTTGTGTAAATTCTCTCTAGCTTTGGGAAATCTTCTACATAGGACACAGCATACAATAAGAAATCTGACTTGCTTTTTCTGCATTTGTTCACCTGACAAAGAAGCAGTACAGGTGAATCTTCATCAAGGAACAAAACGTACTAGAGCAAGTCAGACTTCTTCCCTCTGCTGAGTACATCTTGTAGAATATCCCTTAGGTATCCAGAATAAATTGGGAACAGTCGCCATCTTTTGGGAATCTCCTACTTAGAACACAGCATACAGGAAGTCAGACTTGTTTCTTCTGCATTTATTCACCTGACAATGAAACAGTACAGGTGAATCTTCATCAAGGAACAAAGCGTACTAGAGCGAGTCAGACTTCTTCCCTCTGCTGAGTATATCTCGTAGAATATCCCTTTTGTATCCAGAGTAAATTGGGAACAGTCGCCATCTTTTGGGAATCTCCTACTTATAACACAGCATACAGGAAGTCAGACTTGTTTTTTCTGCATGTGTTCATCTGACAAAGAAACAGTACAAGTGAATCTTCATCAAGGAACAAAGCATACTTGAGCAAGTCAGACTTCTTTCCTCTGTGGAGTCCATCTTGTAGAATATCCCTTAGGTGTCCAGATTGGTTTGGGAACAATCGCCATTTTGTTGTTTCTCTGCTGCCATCTTCTTCTTTTTCCTCGTCTTCTTCCTCTTTTTCTTCTTCTTCTTCTTCTTTTGTATTTTCTAGTTCTATATTTTTTTTGTTTGTATTTTCTCTCCAGCTTTGTGAAATCTTCTACATAGAACACAGCATACAAGAAGAAGTCAGACTTGCTTGTTCTGCATTTGTTCACTTGGCAAAGAAATAGTACAGGTGAATCTTCATGTAGGATCATAGCTTACCATTGCAAGTCACACTTCTTCCCTCTACTCAGTCCATCTTGTAGAATATTCCTTAGGTGTCCAGAATAGATTGGGAACAGTAGCCCTCTTGTTGTTTTTTTGCATTCTTCTTCTTCTTCTTCTTTTTTTTTTTTTTGGGGGGGGGGGGGTTCTAGTTATACATATTTTGTATTTTCTATCAAGTTTTTGGGGAATCTTCTTCAGAGAACACATCATACTAGAAGTCATACTTGTTTCTTCTGCATTTGTCCAACTGACAAAAAAACAGTACAGGTGAATCTTCATCAAGGAACAAAGCATACTGAAGAAAGTCAGACTTCTTCCCCCTGCTGAGTCCATCCTGTAGAATATTCCTTATCCAGATTAAATTGGTAACAGTCACCATTTTGTTGTTTCCCCGCTGCATTTCTCCTCCTCCTCTTCTTCTTCTTATTCTTATTCTTCTTCTTTTTCTTCTTCTTCTTCTTCATCTTCATCTTCATCTTCATCTTCTTCTTCTTCTTCTGGACATCTAGTTCCATATAATATTTTGAATTTTTTGTTTTTTTTTTTGTGGGGGAAGGGAAAGTTAGTTTATATGTTTTATGAATCTTTTAGTTTTTATATATTTTGATATTTTAATATAATTTTATTCTCTTTATTTTTACTCTTTCCATTGAATAACCGGTTTATTTCTTGTATTCTAGATAAAGCTGCCTCCTTAGCATCTCTTCTTAGAATTTCTTTCAGTACCACATATTCTTCCACATCCTTTAGTTTAATGTTATTCACATTTTCAGTATTTCCTGTTCCCTCAAAATGCTCTATAAATTCTTTCACTTGTCCTTTTTGAACTTCTACTGGGTTTGTTTTCTTCTTCCATATTCCCTTTTCTCTCTTTATCATGTTTTCATACTTTTGAACGAGCTCTTCAACTATTCCTGTCTTGTGTGACCTCTCGTATTCCAGTATTTCCCGTATTCTAGCTAGGGCTGAGTCCTTAGCACCTCTTCTTAGAATTTCTCTTGGTACCACATATTCTTCCTCACCCATTAGTTTGATATTCACTTCGGTATTTCCTGTTCCCTCAAAATGGCTTATAAGTTCTTTCACTTGTCCTTTTTGAACTTCTACTGGGTTTGTTTTCGTTTTCCATATTCCCTTTTCTCTCTCTATCATATTTTCATACTTTTGAACGAGCTCTTCAACTATTCCTGTCTCGTGTGACCTCTCGTATTCCAGTATTTCCCGTATTCTAGCTAAGGCTGAGTCCTTAGCACCTCGTAGAATTTCTCTTGGTACAACATATTCTTCCTCACCCATTAGTTTGATATTCACTTCGGTATTTCTTGTTCCCTCAAAATGGCTTATAAGTTCTTTCACTTGTCCTTTTTGAACTTCTACTGGGTTTGTTTTCTTTTTCCATATTCCCTTTTCTCTCTCTATCATATTTTCATACTTTCGAACGAGCTCTTCAACTATTCCTGTCACGTGTGACCTCTCGTATTCCAATATTTCCCGTATTCTAGTTAGGGCTGAGTCCTTAGCACCTCTTCTTAGAATTTCTCTTGGTAACACATTTTTTTCCTCACCCATTAGTTTGATATTCACTTCGGTATTTCCTGTTCCCTCAAAATGGCTTATAAGTTCTTTCACTTGTCCTTTTTGAACTTCTACTGGGTTTGTTTTCTTCTTCCATATTCCCTTTTCTCTATCTATCATATTTTCATACTTTCGAACGAGCTCTTCAACTATTCCTGTCACGTGTGACCTCTCGTATTCCAATATTTCCCGTATTCTAGTTAGGGGTGAGTCCTTAGCACCTCTTCTTAGAATTTCTCTTGGTACCACATATTCTTCCTCACCCATTAGTTTGATATTCACTTCGGTATTTCCTGTTCCCTCAAAATGGCTTATAAGTTCTTTCACTTGTCCTTTTTGAACTTCTACTGGGTTTGTTTTCTTTTTCCATATTCCCTTTTCTCTCTCTATCATATTTTCATACTTTTGAACGAGCTCTTCAACTATTCCTGTCACGTGTGACCTCTCGTATTCCAGTATTTCCCGTATTCTAACTAGGGCTGAGTCCTTAGCACCTCTTCTTAGAATTTCTCTTGGTACCACATATTCTTCCTCACCCATTAGTTTGATATTCACTTCAGTATATCTTGTTCCCTCAAAATGGCTTATAAGTTCTTTCACTTGTCCTTTTTGAACTTCTACTGGGTTTGTTTTCTTTTTCCATATTCCCTTTTCTCTTTTTATCATATTCTCATACTTTTGAACGAGCTCTTCAACTATTCCTGTCATGTGTGACCTCTCGTATTCCAATATTTCCCGTATTCTAGTTAGGGCTGAGTCCTTAGCACCTCTTCTTAAAATTTCTCTTGGTACCACATATTCTTCCTCACCCATGTTTGATATTCACTTCGGTATTTCCTGTTCCCTCAAAATGGCTTATAAGTTCTTTCACTTGTCCTTTTTGAACTTCTACTGGGTTTGTTTTCTTTTTCCATATTCCCTTTTCTCTATCTATCATATTTTCATACTTTCGAACGAGCTCTTCAACTATTCCTGTCATGTGTGACCTCTCGTATTCCAATATTTCCCGTATTCTAGTTAGGGCTGAGTCCTTAGCACCTCTTCTTAGAATTTCTCTTGGTACCACATATTCTTCCTCACCCATTAGTTTGATATTCACTTCGGTATTTCCTGTTCCCTCAAAATGGCTTATAAGTTCTTTCACTTGTCCTTTTTGAACTTCTACTGGGTTTGTTTTCTTTTTCCATATTCCCTTTTCTCTTTTCATCATATTCTCGTACTTAATGCACGAGCTCTTCAACTATTCCTGTCACGTGTGACCTCTCGTATTCCAATATTTCCCGTATTCTAGTTAGGGCTGAGTCCTTAGCACCTCTTCTTAGAATTTCTCTTGGTACCACATATTCTTCCTCACCCATTAGTTTGATATTCACTTCGGTATTTCCTGTTCCCTCAAAATGGCTTATAAGTTCTTTCACTTGTCCTTTTTGAACTTCTACTGGGTTTGTTTTCTTTTTCCATATTCCCTTTTCTCTCTCTATCATATTTTCATACTTTCGAACGAGCTCTTCAACTATTCCTGTCACGTGTGACCTCTCGTATTCCAATATTTCCCGTATTCTAGTTAGGGGTGAGTCCTTAGCACCTCTTCTTAGAATTTCTCTTGGTAACACATTTTTTTCCTCACCCATTAGTTTGATATTCACTTCGGTATTTCCTGTTCCCTCAAAATGGCTTATAAGTTCTTTCACTTGTCCTTTTTGAACTTCTACTGGGTTTGTTTTCTTCTTCCATATTCCCTTTTCTCTATCTATCATATTTTCATACTTTCGAACGAGCTCTTCAACTATTCCTGTCACGTGTGACCTCTCGTATTCCAATATTTCCCGTATTCTAGCTAAGGCTGAGTCCTTAGCACCTCTTCTTAGAATTTCTCTTGGTACCATATATTCTTCCTCACCCATTAGTTTGATATTCACTTCGGTATTTCCTGTTCCCTCAAAATGGCTTATAAGTTCTTTCACTTGTCCTTTTTGAACTTCTACTGGGTTTGTTTTCGTTTTCCATATTCCCTTTTCTCTCTCTATCATATTTTCATACTTTTGAACGAGCTCTTCAACTATTCCTGTCTCGTGTGACCTCTCGTATTCCAGTATTTCCCGTATTCTAGCTAGGGCTGAGTCCTTAGCACCTCTTCTTAGAATTTCTCTTGGTACCACATATTCTTCCTCACCCATTAGTTTGATATTCACTTCAGTATATCTTGTTCCCTCAAAATGGCTTATAAGTTCTTTCACTTGTCCTTTTTGAACTTCTACTGGGTTTGTTTTCTTTTTCCATATTCCCTTTTCTCTTTTTATCATATTCTCATACTTTTGAACGAGCTCTTCAACTATTCCTGTCATGTGTGACCTCTCGTATTCCAATATTTCCCGTATTCTAGTTAGGGCTGAGTCCTTAGCACCTCTTCTTAAAATTTCTCTTGGTACCACATATTCTTCCTCACCCATGTTTGATATTCACTTCGGTATTTCCTGTTCCCTCAAAATGGCTTATAAGTTCTTTCACTTGTCCTTTTTGAACTTCTACTGGGTTTGTTTTCTTTTTCCATATTCCCTTTTCTCTATCTATCATATTTTCATACTTTCGAACGAGCTCTTCAACTATTCCTGTCACGTGTGACCTCTCGTATTCCAGTGTTTCCCGTATTCTAGTTAGGGCTGAGTCCTTAGCACCTCTTCTTAGAATTTCTCTTGGTACCACATATTCTTCCTCGCCCATTAGTTTGATATTCACTTCGGTATTTCTTGTTCCCTCAAAATGGCTTATAAGTTCTTTCACTTGTCCTTTTTGAACTTCTACTGGGTTTGTTTTCTTCTTCCATATTCCCTTTTCTCTCTCTATCATATTTTCATACTTTTGAACGAGCTCTTCAACTATTCCTGTCTCGTGTGACCTCTCGTATTCCAATATTTCCCGTATTCTAGTTAGGGCTGAGTCCTTAGCACCTCTTCTTAGAATTTCTCTTGGTACCACATATTCTTCCTCACCCATTAGTTTGATATTCACTTCGGTATTTCTTGTTCCCTCAAAATGGCTTATAAGTTCTTTCACTTGTCCTTTTTGAACTTCTACTGGGTTTGTTTTCTTTTTCCATATTCCCTTTTCTCTCTCTATCATATTTTCATACTTTTGAACGAGCTCTTCAACTATTCCTGTCACGTGTGACCTCTCGTATTCCAGTGTTTCCCGTATTCTAGCTAGGGCTGAGTCCTTAGCAGCTCTTCTTAGAATTTCTCTTGGTACCACATTTTCTTCCTCACCCATTAGTTTGATATTCACTTCGGTATTTCTTGTTCCCTCAAAATGGCTTATAAGTTCTTTCACTTGTCCTTTTTGAACTTCTACTGGGTTTGTTTTCTTTTTCCATATTCCCTTTTCTCTTTTTATCATATTCTCGTACTTTTGAACGAGCTCTTCAACTATTCCTGTCACGTGTGACCTCTCGTATACCAATATTTCCCGTATTCTAGTTAGGGCTGAGTCCTTAGCACCTCTTCTTAGAATTTCTCTTGGTACCACATATTCTTCCTCACCCATTTGTTTGATATTCACTTCGGTATTTCCTGTTCCCTCAAAATGGCTTATAAATTCTTTCACTTGTCCTTTTTGAACTTCTACTGGGTTTGTTTTCTTTTTCCATATTCCCTTTTCTCTCTCTATCATATTTTCATACTTTTGAACGAGCTCTTCAACTATTCCTGTCACGTGTGACCTCTCGTATTCCAGTGTTTCCCGTATTCTAGCTAGGGCTGAGTCCTTAGCAGCTCTTCTTAGAATTTCTCTTGGTACCACATTTTCTTCCTCACCCATTAGTTTGATATTCACTTCGGTATTTCTTGTTCCCTCAAAATGGCTTATAAGTTCTTTCACTTGTCCTTTTTGAACTTCTACTGGGTTTGTTTTCTTTTTCCATATTCCCTTTTCTCTTTTTATCATATTCTCGTACTTTTGAACGAGCTCTTCAACTATTCCTGTCACGTGTGACCTCTCGTATACCAATATTTCCCGTATTCTAGTTAGGGCTGAGTCCTTAGCACCTCTTCTTAGAATTTCTCTTGGTACCACATATTCTTCCTCACCCATTTGTTTGATATTCACTTCGGTATTTCCTGTTCCCTCAAAATGGCTTATAAATTCTTTCACTTGTCCTTTTTGAACTTCTACTGGGTTTGTTTTCTTTTTCCATATTCCCTTTTCTCTATCTATCATATTTTCATACTTTCGAACGAGCTCTTCAACTATTCCTGTCATGTGTGACCTCTCGTATTCCAATATTTCCCGTATTCTAGTTAGGGCTGAGTCCTTAGCACCTCTTCTTAGAATTTCTCTTGGTACCACATATTCTTCCTCACCCATTAGTTTGATATTCACTTCGGTATTTCCTGTTCCCTCAAAATGGCTTATAAGTTCTTTCACTTGTCCTTTTTGAACTTCTACTGGGTTTGTTTTCTTTTTCCATATTCCCTTTTCTCTTTTCATCATATTCTCGTACTTAATGCACGAGCTCTTCAACTATTCCTGTCACGTGTGACCTCTCGTATTCCAATATTTCCCGTATTCTAGTTAGGGCTGAGTCCTTAGCACCTCTTCTTAGAATTTCTCTTGGTACCACATATTCTTCCTCACCCATTAGTTTGATATTCACTTCAGTATTTCCTGTTCCCTCAAAATGTCTTATAAATTCTTTCACTTGTCCTTTTTGAACTTCTACTGGGTTTGTTTTCTTCTTCCATATTCCCTTTTCTCTATCTATCATATTAACATACTTTTGAACGAGCTCTTCAACTATTCCTGTCACGTGTGACCTCTCGTATTCCAATATTTCCCGTATTCTAGTTAGGGCTGAGTCCTTAGCACCTCTTCTTAGAATTTCTCTTGGTACCACATTTTCTTCCTCACCCATTAGTTTGATATTCACTTCGGTATTTCCTGTTCCCTCAAAATGGCTTATAAGTTCTTTCACTTGTCCTTTTTGAACTTCTACTGGGTTTGTTTTCTTTTTCCATATTCCCTTTTCTCTCTCTATCATATTTTCATACTCCCGAACGAGCTCTTCAACTATTCCTGTCATGTGTGACCTCTCGTATTCCAATATTTCCCGTATTCTAGTTAGGGCTGAGTCCTTAGCACCTCTTCTTAGAATTTCTCTTGGTACCACATATTCTTCCTCACCCATTAGTTTGATATTCACTTCGGTATTTCTTGTTCCCTCAAAATGGCTTATAAGTTCTTTCACTTGTCCTTTTTGAACTTCTACAGGGTTTGTTTTCTTTTTCCATATTCCCTTTTCTCTCTCTATCATATTTTCATACTTTTGAACGAGCTCTTCAACTATTCCTGTCACGTGTGACCTCTCGTATTCCAGTATTTCCCGTATTCTAGCTAAGGCCGAGTCCTTAGCACCTCTTCTTAGAATTTTTCTTGGTACAACATATTCTTCCTCACCCATTAGTTTGATATTCACTTCGGTATTTCCTGTTCACTCAAAATGGCTTATAAATTCATTCACTTGTCCTTTTTGAACTTCTACTGGGTTTGTTTTCTTTTTCCATATTCCCTTTTCTCTCTCTATCATATTTTCATACTTTTGAACGAGCTCTTCAACTAATCCTGTCACGTGTGACCTCTCGTATTCCAGTATTTCCCGTATTCTAGCTAAGGCTTAGTCCTTAGCACCTCTTCTTAGAATTTCTTTTGGTACAACATATCCTTCCTCACCCATTAGTTTGATATTCACTTCGGTATTTCCTGTTCCCTCAAAATGGCTTATAAGTTCTTTCACTTGTCCTTTTTGAACTTCTACTGGGTTTGTTTTCTTTTTCCATATTCCCTTTTCTCTCTCTATCATATTTTCATACTTTCGAACGAGCTCTTCAACTATTCCTGTCACGTGTGACCTCTCGTATTCCAGTATTTCCCGTATTCTAGCTAGGGCTGAGTCCTTAGCACCTCTTCTTAGAATTTCTCTTGGTACCACATATTCTTCCTCACCCATTAGTTTGATATTCACTTCGGTATTTCTTGTTCCCTCAAAATGGCTTATAAGTTCTTTCACTTGTCCTTTTTGAACTTCTACTGGGTTTGTTTTCTTTTTCCATATTCCCTTTTCTCTCTCTATCATATTTTCATACTTTTGAACGAGCTCTTCAACTATTCCTGTCATGTGTGACCTCTCGTATTCCAATATTTCCCGTATTCTAGTTAGGGCTGAGTTCTTAGCACCTCTTCTTAGAATTTCTCTTGGTACCACATATTCTTCCTCACCCATTAGTTTGATATTCACTTCAGTATATCTTGTTCCCTCAAAATGGCTTATAAGTTCTTTCACTTGTCCTTTTTGAACTTCTACTGGGTTTGTTTTCTTTTTCCATATTCCCTTTTCTCTTTTTATCATATTCTCATACTTTTGAACGAGCTCTTCAACTATTCCTGTCATGTGTGACCTCTCGTATTCCAATATTTCCCGTATTCTAGTTAGGGCTGAGTTCTTAGCACCTCTTCTTAGAATTTCTCTTGGTACCACATATTCTTCCTCACCCATGTTTGATATTCACTTCGGTATTTCCTGTTCCCTCAAAATGGCTTATAAATTCTTTCACTTGTCCTTTTTGAACTTCTACTGGGTTTGTTTTCTTCTTCCATATTCCCTTTTCTCTATCTATCATATTTTCATACTTTTGAACGAGCTCTTCAACTATTCCTGTCACGTGTGACCTCTCGTATTCCAGTATTTCCCGTATTCTAGCTAGGGCTGAGTCCTTAGCACCTCTTCTTAGAATTTCTCTTGGTACCACATATTCTTCCTCACCCATTAGTTTGATATTCACTTCAGTATATCTTGTTCCCTCAAAATGGCTTATAAGTTCTTTCACTTGTCCTTTTTGAACTTCTACTGGGTTTGTTTTCTTTTTCCATATTTCCTTTTCTCTTTTTATCATATTCTCGTACTTTTGAACGAGATCTTCAACTATTCCTGTCACGTGTGACCTCTCGTATTCCAGTATTTCCCGTATTCTAGGTAAGGCTGAGTCCATAGCACCTCTTCTTAGAAATTCTCTTGGTACCACATTTTCTTCCTCACCCATTAGTTTGATATTCACTTCGGTATTTCCTGTTCCCTCAAAATGGCTAATAAGTTCTTTCACTTGTCCTTTTTGAACGTCTACTGGGTTTGTTTTCTTTTTCCATATTCCTTTTCTCTTTTTATCATATTCTCGTACTTTTGAACGAGATCTTCAACTATTCCTGTCACGTGTGACCTCTCGTATTCCAGTATTTCCCGTATTCTAGTTAGGGCTGAGTCCTTAGCACCTCTTCTTAGAATTTCTCTTGGTACCACATATTCTTCCTCACCCATTAGTTTGATATTCACTTCAGTATTTCCTGTTCCCTCAAAATGGCTAATAAGTTCTTTCACTTGTCCTTTTTGAACTTCTACTGGGTTTGTTTTCTTTTTCCATATTCCCTTTTCTCTCTCTATCATATTTTCATACTTTTGAACGAGCTCTTCAACTATTCCTGTCACGTGTTACCTCTCGTATTCCAGTATTTCCCGTATTCTAGCTAGGGCTGAGTCCTTAGCACCTCTTCTTAGAATTTCTCTTGGTACCACATATTCTTCCTCACCCATTAGTTTGATATTCACTTCGGTATTTCTTGTTCCCTCAAAATGGCTTATTTCACTTGTCCTTTTTGAACTTCTACTGGGTTAGTTTTCTTCTTCCATATTCCCTTTTCTCTCTCTATCATATTTTCATACTTTTGAACGAGCTCTTCAACTATTCCTGTCACGAGTGACCTCTCGTATTCCAATATTTCCCGTATTCTAGTTAGGGCTGAGTCCTTAGCACCTCTTCTTAGAATTTCTCTTGGTAACACATTTTTTTCCTCACCCATTAGTTTGATATTCACTTCAGTATTTCCTGTTCCCTCAAAATGGCTTATAAGTTCTTTCACTTGTCCTTTTTGAACTTCTACTGGGTTTGTTGCCTTCTTCCATATTCCCTTTTCTCTCTTTATCATAATTTCATACTTTTGAACGAGCTCTTCAACTATTCCTGTCACGTGTGACCTCTCGTATTCCAATATTTCCCGTATTCTAGCTAAGGCTGAGTCCTTAGCACCTCTTCTTAGAATTTCTCTTGGTACCACATATTCTTCCTCTCCCATTAGTTTTATATTCACTTCAGCATTTCCTGTTCCCTCAAAATGGCTTATAAGTTCTTTCACTTGTCCTTTTTGAACTTCTACTGGGTTAGTTTTCTTCTTCCATATTCCCTTTTTCTCTCTCTATCATATTTTCATACTTTTGAACGAGCTCTTCAACTATTCCTGTCACGTGTGACCTCTCGTATTCCAGTATTTCCCATATTCTAGCTAAGGGTGAGTCTTTAGCATCTCTTATCAGAATTTCTCGCATTGCTGCATATTCTTCAACATCAACTTTCTTCATATTAGTTTGATGTCCGACAACATTAACGTTTTCCACGAATTCTTGAACCCTTTGTTTTACTTTACCTTTTTTTCCTTGTATAGCAATTCTTTCCTTCTTCCTTATTTTTTCATGGCTTTCCATAATAGATTCGTATTTTTCAATTAAACCTTCTACAACAGTCTTGTTTCTATTATAGAGTTTTCTCTCATCCACCAAATCTATAACGAGTCCTTCGTTTTGGGCCTTATAAGATCGTGATTCATTCTCAGACATTCCTCTTGCAAGTGAAATAAATGTTCCGGAATCTAAGACGGAACAATAGTAACAACATAAAAGCTTACCTTGTGAAGCTCCAGTAAGATCCTCCATCAAATCTATAACGAGTCCTTCCTTTTGGGCCTTATAAGATCGTGATTCATTCTCAGACATTCCTCTTGCTTGTGAAATAAATGTTCCGGAATCTAAGACGGAACAATAGTAACAACATAAAAGCTTACCTTGTGAAGCTCCAATAAGATCCTCCATCAAATCTATAACGAGTCCTTCCTTTTGGGCCTTATAAGATCGTGATTCATTCTCAGACATTCCTCTTGCTTGTGAAATAAATGTTCCGGAATCTAAGACGGAACAATAGTAACAACATAAAAGCTTACCTTGTGAAGCTCCAATAAGATCCTTAAGAGTTTGTTCCAATTCAGAAACAATTTTAGCATCCAAACCGTCACCACAATAACAATTACCCTTAAAACTCTCCATATTCAATCTAACTTCTTTCTGCCCATCACCACCTATAGTTTTAAAAAACGGAGTCTTTACTGAAGTCTTCTGAATGTCTTCACAACGAAACTGGATCCCAGCGACATCTGTCATTTGACGAAAGATTTTTTATTTTCTTTTCCTAATTTGTATTTGAAATATTGAGCATATATATATATATATATATATATATATAATATATATATATATATATATATATATATATATATATATTATATATATATATATATATATATATATATATATATATATATATATATATTATACACACACAAGAGTAGACAATATCTTAATGGGGTCCAAATATCAAAGACAAAATCTCTTCGGACATAGTGAACTCCTGCAGGTTTTTAGGATGAGAAAAGTACAGCGATCTGACCGGATTTCTCACTGAAGTCTCCTGGATGTCTTCACACCGAAACTGGATCCCGAAGGCATCTGGGATCTGACGAACGATTTTTGATTCTATCTTCCTAATTTATATTTTAAATATCGATTATATATATATATATATATATATATATATATATATATATATATATATATATATATATATATACACAAAATAGTAGACAATATCCAAAAATCCCTCCGGACATACTGAGCTCCAGTTAGTTTTTAGGATAAGAAAACTACAATTACATACATCCATTTATTTGGTGTCGACAAGCATTTTGAATCACTTTTTCATTCTTGCAACGGAAAAGAAATCGATTCTTCAGGAATGACTCTCGTGTTCAAAGCAGAACGAATTGGGAGGCTTGCTAGCCGCCCCATAAGTTTATGTCCGGATCTGCGGCTATCTCCGGTTCGATTCTCTTTGGAATGGCGTCTCTCGTATGACAGTCTCGAAGCTCGAATGTTTTCTCCTCAGTGAAGAAGTTTCTCCAACCCCCGTCCAGGCCGTCCATTATTTTTCTCTTCAGTCTCCGATGGAGTTCAAGATTCCACAGTTGGGAAGGGGTTGATGTTCAAATTGGGTCTTGCTTGTGCAGCGCAGTTTAGAATGAGAGGCTTTCTCGCAATTCCCACTCACAATTTTTTACACTTGATCCATAGGTCCACTTCATCTGGAAAGGTTTCAAACCCGCAACAGCTAAAATGGTTTGTGGCTTCAGGATTCTCCGGGAAGTCTTGGCTGCAGGGTTTTTCGGGAAGTCTTGGCTGCAGGATTTTTCGGGAAGTCTTGGCTGCAGGATTCTTCGGAAAGTCTTGGCTGTAGGATTCTCCGGGAAGTCTCACAGCTTCAGCGTTTTCTTTCCCGTGAAGAATCTTCTGCTCTTTCATTCAGTTTATGCATGACTTGCCACTACTAAATGCGGTACTTGAGCATTTTACTTCACGTTTATAGTGAGTAGATAATCCATGTAATGGCGTCCAAAGGAGCGAAGACAGGATCTTTCTGGACAAATTGATCCTCAGGAAAAACTGTATTTGCTTCCCTCCATTCCATTTTCGTTGTCTTCTAAAGGACTCATCATTTCCTCGAGAAGGAGGTTATCGAGCGTCGTCAGGAATACTTTGGCTGAGTGATGGAATTACGCTTTAATATAAAGGCTGTGGCGGTGGAAATTAAAATTTATTCGGATACTCTGAAATTAATTATCAAATATTGATAGATAAAAACTTTCGAAATACAAATGATTTTCGTATTTTCGCAATTTCTTCAGGTTTTCAGGTGTGAGCCCTCTTGTTTCAATTTTAGAAACACACGCAGAGAGAGAGAGAGAGAGAGAGAGAGAGAGAGAGAGAGAGAGAGAGAGAGAGACTGGGCTATTTATTTACAAACTAAAATATTAATAGAGAGAGAGAGAGAGAGAGAGAGAGAGAGAGAGAGAGAGAGAGAGAGAGACGGGGCTATTTATTTACAATCTAAAATATTAATAGAGAGAGAGAGAGAGATTATATATATACATATATACATATATATATATATATATATATATATATAAATATATGAATATATATATATATATATAAATTATATATATATATATATATATATATATATATATATATATCCTCCTACGCCTATTGACGCAAACGACCTCGG
>NC_090744.1:122219223-122221723 GCF_036898095.1 Palaemon carinicauda | reverse complement strand
AATAATAATTTCAATGTTGTTGCTGTTCTTAAAATATTTTATTTTCCCTTCTTTCCTTTCCTCACTGGGCTATTTTCCCTGTTGGAGCCCCTGGGCTTATAGCATCCTGCTTTTCCAACTAGGGTTGTAGCTTAGCAAGTAATAATATTAATAATAATAATAATATTAATAATAATAATAATAATAAAATCAAAAGCATATGATTGCTAGCACCTTAATAAACACCTCATTCTTCGCCCATAGATTGCGTTTACCTCCCAGCCTCCACTCGTAAGACCCCAATTTATATTAAAAACTGTAATTGTTAATGATATATTAAGCATCAAAAGCAATAAATATGAGAGGAAGCACATTAATAAACATCCTATTCCCCTCCCATAGTTTACATTTACCCACTAAGCCTCGTACAGTATTCCACTCACAAGACGCTCATTGATTGATTGATTGATTGACTGATTTGAGGTTTCCTGGCATCATGACATCTAAGGTCATTGACGCCGAAGTATCAAAACCCTCATACACACACACACACACACACATATATATATATATATATATATATATATATATATATATATATAACAATAATAATAATAATAATAATAATAATAATAATAATAATAATAATAATAATAATAATAATAATAATAAAACTGTCTTTTCTAATAATATATCAATCATTAAATTCAAAAGTAATGATTGCAAGCAGCTTAATAAACATCCCCTTCCCATCCCAGAGTTTACACTTACCTCCCAGCCTCCATTCTTAACGACCTCATACACCCATATATACATAAAATCACTTTTATTTTTGAACTCCCTTTTGAATCACACATTCGAATATTTGAATATAATTACCCTTACAGTCACTCAAAGACCCTTTCCTTCCCAAGGGGGCTTCGAGAAGAGGCTCTATTCTCAAATATTTACTCTCTCAATCCACTTGGATTCTTACGGCCTGAGTTAACATGGTAGGAGGCTGCCATCACCAAGAACCTACTCACGAATAGACATTTTCAGCTACACAGTCTATCACAGGTGTTTATTTGTCATTCGTTTAGCTGTCGTTCGTTTCTTTGTCAGTCGTGTGTATTTTTCATTCGTGTGTATTTGACATTCATTTATTTATTTGTGTGTATTTCTCATTCGTTTATTTGTCATTTGTGTGTATTTACCATTCGTTTATATGTTATTCGTGTGTATTTGCCATTCGTTTATTTATTTGTGTGTATTTGTCATTCGTTTAATTGTTATTCGTGTGTATTTGTCATTCGTTTATTTGTCATTCATTTATTTGTTATTCGTGTGTATTTGTCATTCGTTTATTTGTTATTTGTGTGTATTTGTCATTCGTTTATTTGCCATTCGTGTTCATTTGTCATTTGTTTATTTGTCATTCGTGTGTATTTGACATTCGTGTGTATTTGTCATTCGTTTATTTGCCATATATACGTGTTCATTTGTCATTTGTTTATTTGCCATACGTGTTCACTTGGCATTTCTTTATTTGCCAGTCGTGTTCATTTGTTTATTTGCCATACGTGTTCATTTGTTTATACGCCATACGTGTTCATTTGTTTATACGCCATAAGTGTTCATTTGTCCTTTTTTTATTTGCCATTCGTGTTCATTTATCATTTGTTTATTTGTCATTCATGTGTATTTGACATCCGTGTTCATTTGTCATTTGTTTATTTGTCATTCATTTATTTTCCATACGTGTTCATTTGTCACTTGTTTATTTGTTATTCCTGTGTATTTGTCATTCGTTTATTGGCCATTCGTGTTCATTTATCATTTATTTATTTGTCATTCATGTGTACTTTTCATTTGTTTATTTGCCATACGGATTCGTCATTCGTTTATTTGCCATTAGTGTTCATTTGCCATTTGTTTATTTGTCATTCATGTGTATTTGACACTCATGTGTATTTTTCATTCGTTTATTTGCCATACGTGTTCATTTGTCATTTGTTTATTTGTCATTCGTGTGAATTTGACATTCGTGTGTATTTGTCATTCGTTTATTTGCCATACGTGTTCATTTGTCACTTGTTTATTTGTTATTCCTGTGTATTTGTCATTCGTTTATTTGCCATTCGTGTTCATTTATCATTTATTTATTTGTCATTCATGTGTACTTTTCATTTGTTTATTTGCCATACGGATTCGTCATTCGTTTATTTGCCATTAGTGTTCATTTGCCATTTGTTTATTTGTCATTCATGTGTATTTGACACTCATGTGAATTTTTCATTCGTTTATTTGCCATATATACGTGTTCATTTGTCATTTGTTTATTTGCCATACGTGTTCACTTGGCATTTCTTTATTTGCCAGTCGTGTTCATTTGTTTATTTGCCATACGTGTTCATTTGTTTATACGCCATAAGTGTTCATTTGTCCTTTTTTTATTTGCCATTCGTGTTTATTTGTCATTCATGTGTATTTGACATCCGTGTTCATTTGTCATTTGTTTATTTGTCATTCATTTATTTTC
>NC_090744.1:122211723-122214223 GCF_036898095.1 Palaemon carinicauda | reverse complement strand
GGGTAGTTGAACACAAAATTATACATTACGTGGAGTTAAGTATAACACATTGTGTTATACTTAACTCCACGTAATCTATAATTTTTTTTGTACAGAAGTGACCATTACTTTGTGCACACTAACATTGTGATAGTGTTTGATACTTTGTACGTATTATCTGCACTTTTATAGTGTGTTGTGATATATCAAAATTAATTGTGAAAGATATGGTCTTCATCACCTTCCTAATGATAATACGTTCCTTTCCAAGTTACTGGCGGATTGTAGAACTGAAGAGGAAAAGATAATAAGGACAATAGAAAAAGTTAATTCCAAATTAACGCCACTGAGGCCGCAATCACTTTCAATAAAACCTGCTTAAAATAGGGTCTACTCCCGAAATATTATTATTATTATTATTATTATTATTAGTAGTAGTAGTAGTAGTAGTAGTAGTAGTAGTATTATTATTATCATTATTATTATCATTACTTGCTAAGCTACAACCCTAGTTGGAAAAAGCAGGATGCTATAAGACCAGGGGCACCAACAGGGAAAATATCCCAGTAAGGAAAGAAAACAAGGAAAAATAAGATATTTTAAGAACAGTAACAACATTAAAATAAATATTTCCTAATTTAACAATAAAAACTTTAAATAAATAAACATAAACGAATGGATACACGCCTATCAAAATATAACCTTCTGGCGTAGGTCGTACCTGTAGATTTTGTTATCGAAGCACAGACAATCTCGGAGTACCAACAGGGGCTTTGTTTATCTCTCCCAGACTGTGCAATCTATTCAATTATGATTGATAAAGAGTTCGCTTCAAGATTCAGGGCGTCAACACTACTTCACGAGATTTGAACGAAAAGCATTTCTCTTGTCACTTCTTGTGAAACATCAGTCTCTGTGTATGTGTTCAGATATTTCATTTCTCAATTGTTTTTAACTCTCTCTCTCTCTCTCTCTCTCTCTCTCTCTCTCTCTCTCTCTCTCTCTACAGTCATAATCACATACAGAAACACATAAACACACACACACAATATATATATATATATATATATATATATATATATATTATATATATATATATATCCTTTTCTGATTGGGGATACCTGAACGTAGTGAAAGGGTTTGCGCATGGCCATGGTCAGAAAACCTGTACTAGTCAGGAACACTCATAAATGAGAGTTTGAAGTGCGCAATCAGGCACAGGTCTCCCACAATCAGCAATCCGTACTGAATAGCGTGGTGATGAAAACTGGTCAAACCCCAGACATGAATAAATACATGTATTAAGGCTTTGTCCTACAGTGGATTAGAAACAGCTGCATTTGTTGTTGTTGTTATCGTTGTATGAAGTTATACACACCCATACACAAACACACACACACACACATATATATATATAATATATATATATATATATATATATATGCATATCTACCTTAACATCAATATTCTCTATTACAACATACAGCATTCCTACCATATTTAAATTCAATCAACACTCTTCTACCCTCTTGTAAATGAACTGCAAGTCTGTAATAATACAAAAGTAATACTAAAAGAAAGAGAGAAACGAGGTCCTCGTCATTGCCCACGCTGCCAAGGCTCGAGAAAATCGACCTTATGCATCAGTCAGTGACAGTGGAGAAAATGACAGGTATGAAATTAAGTTGTCGGTCACCCAGACGTCTGGGAAATTCAAGAATATTTCCTCTCTGGGAAAAACAAGTGCTTTTGCTGCAAAATTATTTTTTTCACTTTGCAATATTATGATGTTGGTGTTTTTTTTTTTTTAAATCCAGTTTTGCAGAATGGACAATGGTGAAGATATAACCTGCATGAATATAATAATTTTGTTTGCAATGACTAAAAAAAAGTGGGATTTTAAAACTAAGTTTTTGGCATACCACTATTATTATCATCATCATCATCATCATCATCATCATCATTATTATTATTATTATTATTATTATTATTTGTAGTAGTAGTAGTAGTAGTAGTAGTAGTAGTAGTAGTAGTAGTAGTAGTATAGCACAACTTATAAACATCCCCAAATAGAGAAATAAAAAATAAATTCATTTGTTATTAGATGTCACATAACCCAAATAAAACATGTTTCAACTGTATCAAATTGATAAGGCTTCATAAAGTAAAAATTACCCGAGTCCAATTCGATTAAGATGACTCAATTCAAGTGGATGCCATCAGTCTGTCGATAAGCAGACAATTGATTAGGCTAAATCCATCAATTTACGACAGCTCCTCACGTCAGAATAGATTGGCTCTCTGAGATAGAACGATGCAACATTGCCAAACGTATGATTATTCAGTCCGTACCCGTCCCATGGGTAGCGGAGTTGCCAAACGTATGACTACATGGATGCTTCACGTCTCTCGGGTAGCGGGGAGAGAGAGTAGTAATACCCTGGTGAGAGGGGGGAGGTACTCTGAGAGTACATTCGGAAACCACAATCTATCGCAAATATATTTTCACTAGTTGAATTGG
>NC_090744.1:122208316-122211223 GCF_036898095.1 Palaemon carinicauda | reverse complement strand
GTCTAAATATCCATTTAGTGTATTCCTCCCAGGAGACACTTGGACCCTAGGATTAATGGGCATAAATGGAAAAGGTAATCCTATAATGACTTCAAGAGAAATAAGTACATTAACATCATAGCAGACAAATCCCTACCAGGTAGTAGCCGACAGAGAATGCCTATCACCTTCCTACATATGATTATTTCAAGTCGGATTCCATAGATTTATATCATATAAAAAATAAAGAAAGTAAAATGTACCCAAATTTGGCATTTTCAAAATAAGATGTAGGCTACCAATTGTACTTGATACCCGGTCACGTACCAAATTTAATTAACAAGTACTAAAAACATAACCATGTGGGCCTATCCTGGGTGCCCAATCCCCTTAAATAAGCAGGCTAGTCCGTAGCGTGTGTGGTCATTTCTCACAGGATTGGAGTGTCGCTCCAGTCCATAAGGACAACCGCACGGTCAGTCTCTGCGTGTATGGCCGGCTTAACACAGTAATCTTAGTCATTAAAGATTTGAAAGAAACTAACGCCTTTGGATCTGATGGTATTTGTTTACGTTTCATTAGAGATGGTTTATATGTTATTGCTTTTTACCTAACGATAATTATCAATACATCAATTATTACTTATTCATATCCAGACATATGGAAAATTCCCCATGTCATTCCGCTCTTCAAAAGCGGGGATGCCGACGATATCTCTAATTACCGTCCCATTTCCTTGCTACCTGTTCTATCAAAAGTACTTGAAAAAGTTATTGCAAATCAGTTAACTGAATTTTTAGAGGAAAATAAACTAATCTCTTTAAGCCAACATGGATTCCGACCAAAATTGTCTACTGAAACAGCCCTATTAAAATTATCTGACAAGATTTATGAAAATATAGACAACAAAAAAGTTTCCTTACTTTTATTACTAGATTTATCTAAGGCTTTTGATAGCGTAAATCATGCCATATTATTAGAGAAATGTACGTGGATGAATATTGATCAGAGCTGGTTTAAGAGCTACCTTGAGAATAGGTTTCAGTCTGTCAGGCTAAGTGGTGCTGTATCATCGAAGAAAAATATTCAATTTGGAGTACCTCAGGGATCAATTCTCGGCCCTATACTTTTTATGGTATATGTTAATGATCTCGTGAGATCAATACCTGGCTGTTTTATAATTCAATATGCTGATGACACGCAAATACTAATAGAAGGTGACATTAAGGATATAGCCGACATGATTTGTAAGGCAGAAGACATTCTAAACAGAGCTAAAGATTACTTTTTGAGAAATGGCTTACTTTTAAATGAGAAAAAGACACAGTTTATCATTATTGGATCCAGGCAATATGTTTCAGATATTGGAGATGAGGTACAGATAAATTTCAATGGAAATATAATTAAGCCAATGACGACTGTGAAAAATTTAGGTGTTCATTTCGATCGGTACATGAACTTTAACTATCACATAGACGAAATGTATAAAAAGGTAATGGGTACTCTTACATACTTGAATAGGGTAAAAGATCATTTTGAGTCAAGTACTCGCAAGATAGTCGTCCAGTCACTAGCTTTAAGTTTTATAAAATATTGCTTAAAAGTTTGGGGATGTACTAACAAATCACAGCTACAAAGAGTACAAAAGCTGCAGAACTTTGCAGCAAGAGTGGCTGTTGGCAACGTTAGAAAGTTTGAACATGTAACTCCACATTAAAGGAATTGGAATGGTTGAAAATAAGAGACCAGTATACTCTAGACATGTGCTCTATGGTATATAAAGCTTTAAATAATAAAATTCCAGATTGGTTTATACAGTTTCCCACCTGTATCTTTATTCAGTAATGTCACTACACGCCAAAGGGATGATTTGTATGTTGCAAGACATAAAACTAGTGTTGGCTCAAGGCAAATCAGAGTCCGAGGTCCAGTGTTGTATAATAAACAGCCCTCGTGAAATAAAAAGAAGCAGGCTCTTTGTCTATTTTTAAGTCAAAACTAAGGAATTTATTTTTTAACAGAGTCTTAATTGTTCTTTTAATCATTAGTACTTTGTTCTTAGATTTTAATCTGGCTTATTTTTATGTCTTTTACTACTGATACTGCATTGTAGTTTTTAAAACCAAGTATCCTAATTCAAAATGGGTTCTGAGTCTGTACATATTTGTTGGGACTTATTTATTGAAATCCTATGACTATCTGATTTTTACTACATATCCTATTTTTTTTTAGAACTGTCTTAGTTTATTTTATTGCCTGTACGTATTTTTATATACTTATTTATTGATAATTTATGATTATTTGGATTTCTATTTAAAGCTCATTTTACCTATGACTGTCTACTTTTATACATAGTTTCAAATAGTTTCCTAAGGTATTTTTATTGTTGCTATCTTTAATGATTTTGATATTCTTAACCTAAACCAAGTTTTATGTATGACTTAAATTCAAATGTTTTATACTGGATAAGGCTACTTATGTAGAATACCCAATGTACAATTGGAAATAAAGGATTATTATTATTATTATTATTATTATTATTATTATTATTATTATTATTATTATTATTATTACTGCAAATAATAATAATAATGATGATAATAATAATAATAATAATAATAATAATAATAATAATAATAATAATATTAATAATGATGATAAAAATTATTATTATTGTCCTAAAACCTATTTTGCAAATAATGATATTAATAATTGTAGGCCTGAAACCTATTTTGTAAATAATAATAATGATAATAATAGTAATAATAATAATAATGATAGGCTAAAACTTATTTTGTAAGTAGTAGTAGTAGTAGTAGTAGTAATAATAATAATAATAATAATAATAATAATAATAATGATGATGATGATGATGATGATGATGATAATAATAATAATGGTAATGATATTCCTAAAACCTATTTTAAA
>NC_090744.1:122200816-122203316 GCF_036898095.1 Palaemon carinicauda | reverse complement strand
TCTTTGGGTCACTATAAGGGTAATTATATTCAAATATTCGAACGTGTGATTCAAAAGGTAGTTTAAAAAAAGAAAAGGGTTTTTTATATATGGGTGTATGAGGTCTTTGAGAGTGAAGGCTGGGAGGTAAGTGTAAACTCTGGGAGGGGAATGGGATGTTTATTGAGGTGCTTGCAATCATTACTTTTGAATTTAATGCTTGATATATTATTAGAAAAGACATTTTTATTATATATATACATATATATGTATATATATTTATATATATACATATATATATATATATATATATATATATATATATATATATATATATATATATGAATGAGACTTCAGCGTCAATGACCTTAGATGTCAGGATGCCAGGAAACTTCAAATCAGTCAATCAATCAATCAATTAGTATCTTGTGAGTGGAATACTGTAGGAGGCTTAATAGGTAATTGTAAACTATGGGAGGGGAATACGATGTTTATTAAGGTGCTTCCTCTCATATTTATTGCTTTTGATGCTTAATACATCATTAACAATGACTGTTTTTAATATAAATTGGTGTATGGGAGGTAAATGCAATCTATGGGCGAAGAATGAGGTGTTTATTAAGGTGCTAGCAATCATATGGTTTTGGTTTGATTATTATTATTATTATTATTATTATTACTTGCTAAGCTACACCCCTAGTTGGAAAAGCAGGATGCTATAAGCCCAAGGGCTCCAACAGGGAAAATAGCCCAGTGAGGAAAGGAAAGAAGGGAAAATAAAATATTTTAAGAACAGCAACAAAATTAAAATTATTATTTCATATATAAACTGTCAAAACTTTAATGCTTAATCAATCTTTTTTTCAGGTGTGTACCGAGTTCTAGTTTTATCTGGAGGTAAGAGAGTTTCTTCTTCTAGTTGTAGTTACTTGATTAATATTAAGGCAAATCATAAGATGATAAATGTCTATTATCTGCCATAGACTTAGGGGGAGAATAATGTCTGAATAGGCGATGAATGTCTAAGTCTCATAAAAATTTGTATATTATTGTTCTAATTTATGCTCATATTCTTTTCAACTCCATAAATAGGATCAAGAAATCCGTCTCTCTCTCTCTCTCTCTCTCTCTCTCTCTCTCTCTCTCTCTCTCTCTCTTTAAATACTGACGTATGTGCAATAAACCTTCAAGAAAAGTGAATATCGATATGCATACTTGCAAATTTATTTCGAATTTCGTTTATGAGAAAATTCTGACTTAGAAATCATGTAAATTCCATCTTGGAATTCCAAGTCAAGAAAAAAAAAAGCAGAAGTCGAAAAACTTAGACCTGGTTCAAATCGTTGTAATTACCGTCAAATGAGGCCAATTGTCTCGGGTCGACCTAAGGTCGAAAAGTTTAATGACAGATATTTGGACGTAAGCACATCGTTTTAATACTTGAAGCGGACTCATTAGTTTTGTATCAAAATGTTGACAGAATTATTTGGCTTTTTTTTTTCTTTCTTTTTTTTTCTTTTTTTTTCTGTCGAAGTGCAGCCATGTATTTTTAAAGGCTGCTCGTGAATGGCAGAGGCAAGGCTGAGGGCAATGCCCAAGAGACAGGACACTGTCCTAAGTCCCTTCTCCATCAAGCAAGGACCAGGGAGGGCCAGGTAATGGCTGATGATCAATAAGTAAACCTATATAGGGCACCAGCCACCCGTTGAGATACTACCGCTAGAGAGTTATGGGGTCTTCTGACTGGTCAGATGGTATTTCATCGGATCCTTCACGGTTCATTTTCTTTTCGCCTACAAACATCCACCCTGAATAGTCTGGCCTATTCTTTACATATTCTCCTCTGTCCTCATACATCTGACACAACTGAGATTACCAAAAATTCTTCTTCACTCCAGGGGCTACTGCACTAAATGTTCAGTGGCTACTTTCCTCTTGGTAATGGTAGAAGAGACTCTTTAGCTATGGTAAGCAGCTCTTCTAGGAGAAGGACACTCCAAAAGCAAACCGTTGTTCTCTATTCTTGGGTAGTGTCATAGCCTCTGTACAATGGTCTTCCACTGTCTTGGATTAGAGTTCTCTTGTTTGAGGGTTCACTCGGGCACACTATTCTATTTTATTTCTCTTCCTCTAGTTAAAGTTTTTATAGTTTATATAGGAAATATTTATTTGAATGTTATTGTTCTTAAAATATTTTATTTTTCCTTGTTTCCTTTCCTCACTGGGCTATTTTCCCTGTTGGAGCCCTTGGTCTTATAGCATCCTGCTTTTCCAACTAGGGTTGTAGCTTAGTAATTGATGATAATAATAATAATAATAATAATATTAATTATAATAATATTTTTTATAAATGAAATACGTCAAATTGCAGAATCTAATTAAGGTTTTAATGGTGTTCAAGCACCTCTTCGACCAGAACATTTCAAAGGATTAAGAATGGCGCGATCCTTTTCACTTTCGAACGCCCATTGTGCTAATTAAAACGCTGCACGCCCGCTGCTTGCGACTGGTGACGTAGTAA
>NC_090744.1:122185816-122193316 GCF_036898095.1 Palaemon carinicauda | reverse complement strand
ACCGCCCTTGTTTAATTGTATTAAGAATTGTTTCATATCAAATCCTTAGCTAGATTTCGACATTATTATTATTATTATTATAAGCCAAGCTACAACCCTAGTTGGAAAAGCAAGATGCTGTAATCCCAAGGGCTCTAATAGGGAAAAATAGCCCAGTGAGGAAAGGAAATAAGGAAATAAATAAATGATGAGAACAAATTAACAATAAATCATTCTAAAAACAGTAACGACGTCAAAACAGATATATTAATATTATTATTATTATTATTATTATTATTATTATTATTAGGGGGGAATACTTTTGGTTTTGGTAGTATTATTATTCTTTCCTCGCGTTTTTTTTTTCGCAAGAAATCTGAAATAATTGTCATAGGTAGCCTATGGTAAGAATATGCCATAGACCCAGTTTAAGTGACCTTGACCTACTTTTCAAGGTCACAGGGGCTTTTAAAGGCAAAATTTGTAAAATTTGAAATTGCCATTAGGCCCAAAGTATAAGCCGTATGGCTAAGGGCCTTATGGACAATGATTCAGAGGTAAATCCCCAGATATTGCCCTACTTTAATGCAAGTAGGTCAAGGTCAAGGTCGCTAATGGCCAAACCGGCTCAAAACAGGTTTGTTTCCGAGATCTCAAAAACCGGAAGGCCCAGAGCCTTGATCTTAGTGGCATATGATGCCCTATATAGATTTTTAACTATTTTTGACATTGCAGAAATCATGACTTTGGCAATTTCTCCATGAAATACTGGTTTTTGGTCATAGCATGCTATAGTAAACTACCACAAACATATGCATAAACCTCCAAATCAAATGTCAAATTTGACCTTGACCCTCATTTTCAAGGTCATTTGGCTATTTCATGGAGAAGTATTAACGTAGGCTAAAGGTGATGGTTTGTTGACCCCCCCCCCCCCCATTGGCACATGCTCTTTTAGGATATGGGGTCAAATTTAACCCGTGACCTTCACACGCCCTTGTAAGTGTCCATTGTCTCCAAGTTCAAAGGTCAATTTCTCTATATATGTCATTTTTGCCTATGTTTTACCTCCATATACCTGCTATTATACAGATGAATTGCTTTAGAATAGTTTGTTAACATAACTCAAAATTTAGTCAAGGGGTCATTAGGCCAATAAACCATTACACAATATCTTTTACTGATTGACGAAATCATTTCCACACCTATTTTGCAGGGGAATCCTCCGCCTCTGGCTTTAGCCAGTCGCAGTCTAGTTATTATTATTATTATTATTATTATTATTATTATTATTGTATTTCATTATTACTATCAATTATTATTATTATTATTATTATTATTATTATTATTATTATTATTATTATTATTATTGGGATTCATTATTATTATCATTTATTAATATTACCATTACTATTATTATTATTATTATTATTATTGTTATTGGGATTCATTATTATTATCTTTTTTTTAATATTACCATTATTATTATTATTATTATTATTATTATTATTATTATTATTGGGATTCATTATTATTATCATTTATTAATATTACCATTACTATTATTATTATTATTATTATTATTATTATTATTATTATTATTATTATTGTTATTGGGATTCATTATTATTATCTTTTTTTTTTAATATTACCATTATTATGATTATTATTATTATTATTATTATTATTATCATCATCATCATCGAATCGATGAATTATCTTCCCCCAAAATCTTCGACTAAACAATAATCATCCAAATGAACAAGTCATCACTAAAATCCCTTCGAAACCAGAACCTTTGCATTCCTCACAGGCTCCAAACCTAATGGGAGAGAACACGGGAGCTAGGGAGCTACCCTCCGTCTGGAATTTCATCATCGTGCAGATAATATATTCCCCCCCCCACCCCGTTCCTCATTTTGCAGGAGATTATGCACGGACCCTTTCCGCCCACCTTCAAATTTGGTTCATGTATTCCATATTTTGTCTAACGTCGTGCGGGGATATATATATATATATATATATACATATATATATATATATATATATATATATGTATATATATATATATATATATATATATCTACGATGGGTTACGCAAGACCACCGATCGTGTGTTTCAGAGAGATTATTATTATTATTATTGTCATCATCATCATCATTATTGTTGTTGTTGTTGTTGTTATTATTATTATTATTATTATTATTATTAACTTCATCATCATCATCATTATTGTTGTTGTTGTTGTTGTTGTTGTTGTTGATGTTATCATCATCATCATCATCATCATCATTACTATTATTATTATTATTATTATTATTATTATTATTATTACTAGCTAGGCTACAACCCTAGTTGGGAAGGCAAAGTGTTATAATCCCAAAGATTCCAATAGGGAAAAATAGGCCAGTGAGGAAAGGAGATAAGGAAATAAATAAACGATATAAGAAGTAATGAACAATAAAAATTTTAAAAACATTAACAACATTAAAAAACGTTTCATATACAAACTATTAAAAAAAACATATGTCAGTCTACTCAACATAACATTTGCTACAAGTTTGAACTTCTGAAGTTCTACCGATTCAACCACCCGATTAGGAAGATCATTCCATAACTTGGGCACAGCTGGAATAAAACTTCTAGAAAACTATGTAGTACTGAGCTTTATGATGGATTACAAAACAGTTAACGATGCAAAGATGATTAATATTTCATTGTTGTTTTACCAAAGTTTTAAGAACATAGTTGAATATTGCTCGTCTTGTGTCAGCATCTTTCTAACTTTGTTTATTTAGACCGAAAGTATTTTCGGATTCTTATTATTCTCAGGCAAAACACTCGACGTCTTATTTCCGAGGAAGGTCAAAATAAACAAGAATCTCTCTCTCTCTCTCTCTCTCTCTCTCTCTCTCTCTCTCGTCTATTTGTGTCTGTCACTTATTTGAAACTAATTCTCTCGTTCACCTTCGCTACCACACATTTCCAATCTCTCTCTCTCTCTCTCTCTCTCTCTCTCTCTCTCTCTCTCTCTCTTTTATTTGTCTGTCTGCCATTTATTTGAAACTGTTTCTCTCTTTCACCTTTGCTACCACCTATTTCCAATCTCTCTCTCTCTCTCTCTCTCTCTCTCTCTCTCTCGCTCTTCTATTTGTCTGTCTGCCATTTATTTAAAAACTGTTTCTCTCGTTCACCTACGCTACCACCTATTTCCAATCTCTCTCTCTCTCTCTCTCTCTCTCTCTCTCTCTCTCTCTCTCGTCTATTTTTCTGTCATTTATTTTAAACTATTTCTCTCGTTCATCTTCGCTACCACCTATTTCCAATCTCTCTCTCTCTCTCTCTCTCTCTCTCTCTCTCTCGTCTATTTTTCTGTCATTTATTTGAAACTATTTATCTCGTTCATCTTCGCTACCACCTATTTCCAATCTCTCTCTCTCTCTCTCTCTCTCTCTCTCTCTCTCTCTCTCTCATTTTCTTGTGGATAGTGACGTATTTTATCAAAACTAAGTGCATGACAGTGCTCCTCAGTGACCAGTGATCATGAAGATAGTGATTTTATGGTGTCTTATTTTGTAGAACTTGGTAAATTTTTTGCTTTGAAATATCACTTTTACTGTATAAAGGACTTCTGTTAGAAATTTTCCAAGTTCGCGCATGCGCAGTAGGTACCACCCAGAGACTTTCAGTTTTTCTTATGGTATCGTTCATTTAAGCCACTTTTAATAAGGCAAATAGCAGAGAGAGAGAGAGAGAGAGAGAGAGAGAGAGAGAGACGGCTAAATGGCTTGTGAAATTTCTACCTCTGGTACCCTTGCCCCAAGCTTACAAAACCCTACTTGGGAATTTTTAGATAAAAACTATACAAAGGTTGAGCTGCAAAAATATTGTAGAAAACTGGGTTTAAAGAATATCTGGGGTCGTAAATTTGAAAAAATTGATCTCATTATGAATCTTCATAGAGAAAATCGCCCCAACAATGAGGAAATTAATTCTCAACAGACACCTCAAGTACCACCTACAGTAAGCGAGGTAATAAGAAAACTTCAAACAGACATAACTGAAATTAAGGGGAGACTTGACCAGAAGACGACAGAAATTGATGAATGGAATGAAATAATAAAAGCAACAAATGTCACTATCAATAGATTAAGCGACCGGCTAACTCATTTAGAAGAACATGTGAGAGATAGAAGAACGTTACCTACATATGATGCCACGGAAGCTAAAACTCAGGATGCCAGTACATTAATATTGGCAGATACAAATTTGAAAGATATAAAATCATCTGATCTTGGAGAACACACGTTCATCAGAACAATTAATGGAGCTAACACCGACCTTTTAAAAAGTTGGGTATCTGAAGAACTGAAGTGGGAGCCAGCAAGATGTATTCTGGTATGTGGTATGCAGGATGTATTGGAAGAGGAAACCCCGTCTAACATTCTGGATAATATGGGAAGCCTTATTGCGGAGCTCAAGAAAGCGTATGGAAACATGGAAATTATGGTATGCCAACTATTTCCAACTCTACCAACAAATGAACTAGAGGACGTCATTAATCATCACAATAGCCAACTAGTGGAATGGGGCACAGACAACGGTATAACGATTATGAAATGCGAACTGTCTTTGAAACTAGCTACTGGAGAGGTGGATGAAATGTGTTTTCATCTGAATAATGAAAATCCTGGAATCTTCCTAAACATATGTGGGGTCATAAGACTACTTGATTCACTCAACAAGCAATGCCAATATCTAAAGTTATGCGACGACTGGAAAAAAATGAAGATGTCACATGAATGGACAAATACACAATTAGAACCTACCATTCCACAACAAAGAAAAAATCAACGCCCCTCGATTTTCGGAAGAGGGCCAACAAGTGAACGCGGCCAAGATCAAAGAACAGCTTTCAATGGAGGACAAACTTGAAATAGCAACCATCAACAAGCAGATAGCAGAAATTACAAGAGGCGATACAATGAAGAAGGGTTAAGAGATGAACATAACCAACGTTATTAACACAGACCATCTGGATGCTACAATTGTGGTGAATTTAACCACCGTCAAGGGCAATGCAGATACGACCACAGAATTAAGTGCAGTATTTGTTACAGATTGGGACACAAAGGGCGTATATGCTCTAGCTATGTTCAGTAGGAAGATGGCCAAGAAGAATGTGCCCCAGGTGATCCTATATAAGCGACTACTGTAAGGAGGGACATACGTAATCAGTTAACTATAGAACACATAAATGCACAGTCATTATTAGCCCATATTGATGAAATACATCTGTTAATACTGGAAAGAAACATAGACATTCTTTGTGTAAGTGAAACCTGGTTAGATTTGTCTGTTCAAGATAAGTTCATTCATGTTAAGAATTTTAATGTATATAGGTGTGACTATGGAAAAGGGGGAGGAACATTAGTATATGTAAGGAATGATTTGAAGGTTAATAGAATATTGACAGATGTAGAGAAAGCTAATGGTGTTGAGGACGTCTGGATTAGTATACAGCATAAGAAATTACCATCTTTTATTGTTGGGTGTGTCTAACGGCATCCAAAGGCTTTGACACCCTCCTTTGATTATCTTAGAGAAACTTTTAAAAATGCATCTTTACGTAAAAAAACCGTGTTCGTTTTGGGTGATCTAAATGAGGATATGCTTGTTCCTAACAACAAATTAAGTAAAATAATACATCAGTTAAATTACTGTCAAACAATAACTAAGCCAACGAGAATAACAAGCACGTCCTCAACATTATTGGATGTTGTCATTACAAACAAACAACAAATGATTGTATATTCAGATGTGATTTCCTGTCCCATTGCTGATCATGAGCTAGTAACTTTACAAATTGATATTTCTAAGCCAAGACGAATACCTGTTAAAAGAACCTTTCGTTGTCTTCAGCATTACAGTCAGGACAGTTTTTGTGGTACTTTACTAAATAAGGCTCCAGATTTTAATTGTATCCTAGAAACTGATAATGTGGATGTACAGGTTAATATCCCTACCAAAACCTTTGTTTGCTGCTCGAATGAATGTGCACCATCTGTGACCCAAGAAATGACCCGGCCCCCATCCCCTTGGATGAATAATAACCTTAAAGCAGAAATGAAAGCCAGAGACGACCTACAAAAGAGAGCTAAAACAGATGTACAGAACGAAACACTACAAGATCATTACAAAAACGAAAAGAAACCGGTTAATACTTTGATTAAAGCTAGTACGTCGGAACACTTCAAAGATAAATTTCGTAACTGTAATGGCAATGTGCCTAATAAATGGAAAATAGTTCGTGAAATGATCCCCCAAAATAATAATGCCCTTTTACCTGATTATAATGATAAGAAGGAAAAAAGTAAAAGAGTTCAAGCAGTATTTCTCAAGTGTTGGTAGGACAGCCTTTGTAAAATCTCAGCAAAATCTAGGTAGGAACAATACTTCACAACTTTCAAGAAATGAGTCGATTATAGTAAATGAGAATGTTAATGACTTTTTCAGGCCACAGCCAGTTGATGTCGAAACAGTTATTTTAGTAGTAGGGGAGCTTAATGACACGGGAGCCTATGGGTCTGATTTGATATCCCTCCGTTTCATTCGGGACGCCTTACCGATAATTGCGTTTTACTTAACTGACACAGTAAATACCTCTATAGTAACTTGCCTTTATCCAAGTGATTGGAAGTTGTCCCACGTTCTGCCCTTTTTTAAAAGTGGTGATGCAGATAATGTAGAGAATTACAGACCAATATCACTTTTGCCCATCATGTCTAAAATTCTAGAAAAGATTGTGTTAATTCAACTCATAAAATATCTCGAGGAAAATGATTTACTGCCTCACACTCAACATGAATTTAGGTCTCATCTCTCTACTGAAACTGCGTTATTGAAAGTTACAGAAACTATTTACAGAAATATCGTCGACAAAAAGATATCTTTACTTATTCTATTGGATCTTTCTAAAGCTTTCGATAGCGTTAGCCACAATGTTTTACTTCATAAATGTACACAATTAAAAATTGACCCTCTCTGGTTTAAAAGCTATCTAGAAAATCGTTACCAGCCAGTGAGATTAGGCGATGTTATATCCTCCCCTAAACCAGTAGAATTCGGAGTTCCACAGGGATCTATCTTGGGGCCAATACTTTTCCTAATTTATATAAATGATATGGCTACTGCTGTGCGAGACTGCATCTTGGTTCAATTCGCAGATGACAGTCAACTTCTAATGACTGGAACTATAAATGAACTAAATAACTTGATAGTAAGAGCAGAAAGAATATTAGAAATGGCGAGATGTTATTTTAAAAATAATGGATTGTATATTAATGAGTCTAAAACTAAATGTATATTCATTGGCTCTAGGCAGTTCATATCCCAAATTCCTGAAGACACAAAAATAAATTTCAATGGATTTGCTATTGAGAAAAGCATTAAAGTAAAAAATCTTGGGGTATATTTTGACCAGTATATGCTATTTGACGGTCATATAGATGACGTTTGTA
>NC_090744.1:122173167-122185316 GCF_036898095.1 Palaemon carinicauda | reverse complement strand
TACTGATTGGTAAAAGGAAATTGACAGAAAGCGAATAAATGTACTGTATACATATTTTGCAATTTATTCATAACTGGCAAAGATAAATAGGGTTGCATCCTTAGTATTGTATTAACCAAATGGATTCTTTTTTTTTGGTAAGGCTGGAGGGACATAAAATACTTTCATCATATGTCTCAAATAATTTCTGATAAATATTACTGAGGTTCTATTTTATAAGTGTGGTAGAGATTAGTTTCCTAATGATAAGTGACATTCTCTCTCTCTCTCTCTCTCTCTCTCTCTCTCTCTCTCTCTCTCTCACGCAAGTACGAGATATTTCAGTGCATTTGTGCCAGCAACGAAAAAAAAGAAAATAAAAAATAGTAATATATTAGAGTTCTTGACCTTGACCCATCATCCGATTTATTCTCCATGAGCAATTCTAAGTTGAATGACCCTTATTCTTGACGTTTCTTATTTTCAAAGGTCAAGGAGCAACTTGCTGCCTTGTCTTTCTGAATGCACTTAGAGAAATGACATCTAATAGGGTTTGGTTATTTTTTCGTTCTAGATTCTGAGTGGTTTTAAAACATCCATAAATCCCCCCCCCCCCCGCAAAAAAAAAAAAAAAAAAAAAAAAACAATGATTTAATCATCACAGATATGTTTTTATGTATTACTTCTAACTTTAGATATTATTATTATTATTATTATTATTATTACTTGCTAAAGTACAACCCTTGTTGGAAACCAGGATACTATAAGCCCAAGGCCCCAACAGGGAAAATAGCCCAGTGAGGAAAGAATATAGGAAAAACTACAGAGTAGTTTAAGAATAATAATAATATTAAAATCAATCTCTCATATATAGACTATAACAACTTCAAAATAACATGAAAATAAAAACTTCAAAATAACAAGAGGAAGAAAAACAAAATAGAATAGTGTAGTTGACAGTTTAACATGTTTCGTCATAGAGGCACATAAAAGAAACTAAGGAAATAGTTTAGAACTCTCTCTCTCTCTCTCTCTCTCTCTCTCTCTCTCTCTCTATTTTGTTAAAGGCTTTGAGCAGTTTAAGACAAACTCTCTCTCTCTCTCTCTCTCTCTCTCTCTCTCTCTCTCTCTCTCTCTCTATTTTGATTAAAGGTTTTGAGCAGTTTAAGACTCTCTCTCTCTCTCTCTCTCTCTCTCTCTCTCTCTCTCAATTTTCATCAAATGCTTTGATCAGTTTAAGGCGAACTCTCTCTCTCTCTCTCTCTCTCTCTCTCTCTCTCTCTCCACCGAAAATATCTCGGCAGATTATTTCAATTGGATTTCATATCTGACTCCATATTTGATATCTTCTCCCGAGAAAGAAAGCCAAGTTGAATTCGGGGTCTCTGATCCTCTTAATTCTTCTGCTCTTCTGCCCCAAGAGAAGTCTCTTCAGCCCCATGACTGCTTGCAGGTCGTCTCTTTCCAATGCTATTTCCTTCTTGAAATGTTCTCGCCTTCAACTTGGGATTCACTCAGGGGAGTTTCTATCCTTCTTCTTCTTCTTCTTCTTCTTCTTCTTCTTCTTTTTTACGAATTGGAATATCTTCTATAGGTCTTTACTTCTTGTGTATATGTTTTAATATGTATGTATACATGACGTTGAAAATCTTCTATAGGTCTATACTGCTTGTGTATATAGTAGGTATGTATACATGACGTCAGATATCTGCTGTATGGTTTTACAACTAATTTATAGTATTTATGTATACATTAAGTCAAATTGCTGCTATAGGTCTTTACTACTTTTATAGTTTGTATGTATACATCCAGTCGAATATCTTCTATAGGTCTATACTGCATGTGTATATAATTTAGTATGTATTTATACGTGACGTTGAATATCTTCTATAGGTCTTTACTACTTGTGTATATAGTATGTATATATGAAGTATAATATCATCTATAGATATTTTATACTTGTGTATGTATAGCTAAGGCCTCATTCGTACGTGTAGACTGGATATTGTAGTTTACATTCTTCCTCTATATCTGTTACATGTTTATAAAGATAACTTTTATTTATATATTAATCTTATGAGTTTGTGTATAAATGTGTCAGCAATGGTCACCAATACACATTTTTTACGTATCTTTTTATATGAAAAATACAAAGCATTGATGCCCGGAAAAAAGGTATATTCACCTGTCTAACAACTTGATTTGAGGCTGGGTACGTACCTGGTAGATAGTCAGCTATTGTGTGTTTGTGCTATGGTGGGAAATGGTGTGAGATTGTCAAGGGTGACCACTAATTTATACAGTGTAAGGATATAAGTTATTGGAATATCTCTTTAATGCGAGGATTAGAGATAGTAAACCTAGAGTTCTAGACCTTCAGGTTACTGTTTCCTAATAATAATAATAATAATAATAATAATAATAATAATAATAATAATAATAATAATAATAATAATAATTTTGATACAAATTGTAATTTTCAAAAAAATAATATTTTTAATAATTTTGATAATAATGATTTTATTAGTTTTAATAATAATATTGTTATTTTAGGAACTAATAATTTCAATAATTTTGATAATGATAAGATAATTTTAATAAATTTGATAATCATAATATTTGTAAAAACAATGATAATTTTCTTTAATAGAAAGAGACCTTTTGGTAGTTTTTAGATGCTCATACACATATATCCATATATATATAACAAATAAATTAATGACAAATAAACGAATAAGAAATGCTCACGAATAACAATTAAACGAATGACAAATACACAGGAATAACAAATAAATTAATGACAAATAAACGAATGAAAAATACACACTAATAACAATTAAACCAACGACAAATACACACAAAGAACAAATAAAAGAATGAAAAATACACACGAATAACAAATAAACGAATGATAAATAAACGAATGACAAATTAATGAATAACAAATAAATGAATGACAAATACACATAAATAAATAAACGAATGACACATACACACGAATAACATATAAACGATTGTCAAATACACACAAAGGACAAATTATCGAATGAAAAATAAACAAATGACAAATACACACAAATGAATAAATGAATGCTAAATACACACGAATGAAAAATACACACGAATGACAAATAAACGAACGACAGATAAACGACAAATAAACACCTGGGATGGACTGCGTAGCTGAAAATGTCCACTCGTGAGTAGGTTCTTGGTGATGGCAACCTCCTACCATGTTAACTCGGGTCATAAGAATCAAAGTGGACTGAGGGAGTAAATATTTGAGAATAGGGCCCTCTTCTCGAAGCCCCCTTCAGAAGGAAAGGTTCTTTGAGTGACTATAAGGGTAATTATATTCAAATATTCGAACGTGTGATTCAAAAGGGAATTTAAAAGAAAAGGTCTTTTATATATGGGCGGGAAATGAGGTGTTTATTAAGGTACTTGCAATCATTACTTTTGAATTTAATGTTTGATGTATTATTAGAAAAGACAGTTTTATTATATATATATATTATATATATATATATATATATGAAACTTCAGCGTCAATGACCTTAGATGTCAGGATGCCAGGAAACTTCAAATCAGTCAATCAATCAATCAATGAGGGTCTTGTGAGTGGAATACTGTAGGTGGCTCAGGGCTCATTAGGTAAGTGTAAACTATGGGCGGAAAATGGGGTGTTTATCAATGTGCTTTCTCTCATATTTATTGCTTTTGATGTTTAATATATCATTAGCAATTACAGTTTTTAATGTAAATGGGTGTATTGGGTCTAAAGAGTGGAGGCTGGGACGTAAACGCAGTCTATGGGCGAAGAATGAGGTGTTTATTAAGGTGCTAGCAATCATATGCTTTTGCTTTATTATTATTATTATTATTATTATTATTATTATTATTATTATTATTATTACTTGCTAAGCTACAACCCTAATTGGAAAAGCAGGCATGCCATAAACACAGGGGCTCCAACAGGGAAAATAGCCCAGTGAGGAAAGGAAAGAAGTTAAAATAAATATTTTAAGAACAGTAACAACATTGAGATTATTATTTCCTATATAAACTGACAAAACTTTAATGCTTAATAAATCTTTTTTTTTTTTTCAGGTGTGTACCGAGTTCTAGTTTTATCTGGAGGTAAGAGAGTTTCTTCTTGTAGTTGTAGTTACTTGATTTACTTGATTAATGTTAAGCCAAATCATAAGATGATAAATGTCTATTTTCTGCCATAGACTTAGGGGGAGAATAATGTGTGAATTGGCGATGAAGGTCTAAGTCTCATAAAATTTGTATATTATTGTTCTAATTAATGCTCATATTCTTCTCAATTCCCTAAATAGCATAAAGAAATCCGTTCTCTCTCTCTCTCTCTCTCTCTCTCTCTCTCTCTCTCTCTCTCTCTCTCTCTCTCTTTTAATACTGACGTATGTGCAATAAACCTTCAAGAAAAGTGAATATCGATTTGCATACTTGCGAGTCTATTCCGAATTTCGTTTATGAGAAAATTCTGACTTAGAAATCGTGTAAATTCCATCTTGGAATTTTATTTTATTCATATCCAAGTCAAGGAAAAAAAAGCAGAATTCGAAAAACTCAAGACCTGGTTCAAATCGTTGTAATTACCGTCAAATGAGCCCTATTGTCTTGGGTCAACCTAAGGTCGAAAAGTTTCATGACAGATATTTGGACGTAAGAACATCGTTTTAATACTTGAAGCGGCTTCATTAATTTTTTATCAAAATGTTGACAGAACATTTTTTGACTTTTTTTTTTTTTAAATTTACCTGTCGAAGTGCAGCCATGCATATTTTTGAAAGGCTGCTCGTGAGTGCAGAGGCAAGGTGGAGGGCAATGCCCAAGAGACAGAACAATGTCTCAAGTCTCCTCTCTATCAAGCAAGGACCAGGGAGGGCCAGGTAATGGCTTATAATCATTAAATAAACCTACAGTATATAAGGTCCTTCAAACCCCTCCCCCCTATCTTTAGCTCACAAAGTTGCAGGTACCAAGAAACTATCGAGCTTGATTGTGTCTCGAACTCCTGTCTAACTGATTGCTAGACAGGCATGTTTCCAATAGTCTACTTCATAGTCACATTTTCTTCTTTTTCTTCTTCTTTATTATTATTAATATTATTATTATTATTATTATTATTATTATTATTATTATTATTATTGTATTATTGTTAAGATATTGCATCGAATTCTTATTATAAGGATCGTCTGTAGTGCTTCAGTTTATATAAGAAGTTAACGAAGCTGAACAGCTTAGTAGTAAGGTAATAAAGGGGATAAAATGAAACATATATTGAAAGACCGACGGACATAACAACCGAATAATGATGCAAAAAATGTAGGCCCGTCTACAGTTTACTACTCAAGCAATAAATTAAGCGGTACCTATACGAAGTCTTTAATTGTTTTCATTATTTTTTTTTTTAACGAATCTTGATATTATTATTATTATTATTATTATTATTATTATTATTTATTTCGTACAGTACATTTATTATCAATACAAACGTTTTTTATGGTTATTTTAATGAGAGAGAGAGAGAGAGAGAGAGAGAGTGAGAGAGAGAGAGAGAGAGAGAGAGAGAGAGAGAGAGAGAGATATTGTTCATCAGAAGTGGTAAACTTAATGAAGTTCTCTCTCTCTCTCTCTCTCTCTCTCTCTCTCTCTCTCTCTATATATATATATATATATATATGTATATATATACTGTGTGTATATATATATATATATATACTGTATATATATACTGTATATATATATATATATATATCTTGATGGCTCAGTTGGTAGAGTCCTCGCAGGCATGGTTTTCGGCTGAATAGGCAAGGGTTCGAATCTCTGCCCGGACAGAAGCTATTACCATAAAATGAATTCCAGTGGATATATATTCCTAAGATAGAATTCGGTATTAAATGCCTTTGTGGTTGATATACATATATATATATATATATATATATATATACATATATATACACACATTTATTTAGTCCATTGCATTTCATAATAATAAAATGTTCCAGCATCTCCATCATGTAAGTTCCTCCTCCTCTTGGTCCATGGTGGTCCTTATCAGTTATGCAAGGATTATCTGTCCGTCGCAGGTGGAACTGAGAACTTTAGTGTTAGAGCCAACTGAGGCTTGAGGAAGTCTGTCGTCTCATTGCACTTGGTGGAAATGATATTAACTTTGTTCAGGTATATTTATTTTTACTTAAGTCTTACACTTTCGGCCATATTTTTTAAGGGCATGGCTTCAAATATCTGTTATGGAGTAGCGTTAATACTTTTCTCTCTGCGTATGTTTCTACGTTTGTGTGTGTGTGTGTGTAAGAGTATATACTACTTGATATTTAAGTTTTCATAAAGTAATAATTAACTCTACACTGTTAAAAAATAGTAATTTTAATCAGAAATTCTCCGTGAAAATATACTGTTCTCAGCCGTATTTCAGTAAAATACAGGCGACCGTAATGTGTACCCTACTTTGTTATTATATTTACGGGTCGGGGACAGTAATATCATTCCTTTACGTCAATATTTCCATTTTTAAAACGGTAAATTCCTGGAAACATCTATTCCAGTATTTTTTACAGTTTTTAAAGCAAATTTTTAACAGTTGTTATTGAATATTTCAACTTCTCTATAACTGGTTTTTATGAAAAGCCTTTTGTTCCTAAGATAAAATCTAGAATATTTAATTACAGTGCGTACATAAATAAAAAATATTGAAAATAGAAATCAACGTTTCTACCTTCAAGATGGGTAAAGTTTATGATATTAGTCAAGATAACTTTTTCAGTTAATTGGACGTTTGATTAGATTAAATTTGAATGACAGTTTATTTTCAAGGATTCACATTCTTATCAAAAGCAAAATAAAACTATACTTTTCGAATTTTTTTTTTAAAGTAAGTTCTAATTGGTTTATAGCAACACTATTATCTATTTTATTGTTGTTGTATAACATACATTTAGCGACAGATCTTATTGTATTTCACGTTAATAGATTATAAATATCACCATGAAACCCAACGTGTTATATATTTACTCGATTTCAAAGGCCGCTCATGAATGGCAGGGGCAAGGGACAATGACATTGCCCTATCAAGCGGTACAACGCCCTAGAGATTGACCATATATACATATGATCAGATCCAAAGCCCCTCCCGACCCAGGCTAGGATCAAAGAGAGCCAGGTAATTGGCTGCTGATGACTCAGCAGATAGACTTATGGGCTACTCCAAACTTTTAACTTTAGCTCACAAAGATATTGAGATTATAGCGACCAAAGAAACTAACGAGTTTGAGCGGGACTCGAACCCCAGTCTGGCGTTCACCAGTCAAGGACATACCACATCGGCCACCACAACCCTCGGTTTTCTCTGTTTTATTTTTTACAATTATTTGGAGTGTTTTGCCATTCAAATGGTATGGCATATCCTGGCCACCACTGTTAATCTTTTACACTAAAAGTTTAAATTATCGCAAAAGAAAAAAAAAATCTACCACAAATAATTTCCGTTGTCGGCTTTTGATTTTATTACCTTTGTTAAGTTAACATTTAGATTAGAAAGAAGATTCGCCTCTCTTATCATCACTTAGATTATTAATTAATGAAAATACATTTAGATTAAATGAAAAGAGGAAATAAAGGGGGAGAACCTTAAGTAGTAACGAATATGAAATTAGAAGAAGCAACATAAAACAAATGAAGCGAAGTAAAACGAGTGACCTATTTCGATATGTTTTCTATAAATAGGTTTTGAAACGCGTTTCAGTGTCTTCATTTAAACATTTAAAAACACGTAGTTAAATAAAAAGGGTTTTAGATTTTCTGATTTTAGATCTAATTCCTTATATCTTTTCTCTTGGTTGCCTCGATTCTGTTTTGTAATTAATCTATTAAAATAAAATGATATAGAAATGTCAGGGAAAAGATCTTAAAATTTTATTCAGTCACAATTAAAATAAAATATGTTGCAATTTTATATCTATGTCTATTTTTTCTTTCACATATTCTGCATTATTGCATCATTTACTTCCCTTTTTGAATAGCAGAATAAATTTATTCATTTCATGATATTGTTCAAAAACAAATTAGTTAACATTTATTGACAATTACAAAGACATTTGTCTGTGAAATTATCTGGACCAAAAAGTAATTCCTGACGATGAGATACACGAATCTATTATATCTCCTCTATCTCCATAACCCTAACAATAATGACATTACTAAAAAATTCTTCCTCACCCAAAGGGTTACTGAAATATAATTGTTCAGTGGCCACTTTCCTCTTGGTAAGGGTAGAAGAGTCTCTTGAGCTATGGTAAGTAGCCCTTCTAGGAGAAGGACACTTCAAAATCAAACCACTGTTCTCTAGTCTTGGGTAGTGCCATAGCCTCTGTACCATGGTCTTCCTCTGTCTTGGAATAGAGTTCTCTTGCATGAGGGTTCACTTGGGCACACTATTCTCTCTTATTTCTCTTCCTCTTGTTAAAGTTTTTATAGTTTATACAGGAAATATTTATTTGAATGTTATTGTTCTTAAAATATTTTAGTTTTCCTTGTTTCCTTTCCTCACTGGGCTACTTTTCCCTGTTGGAGACCTTGGGCGTATAGCATCCTGCTTTTCCAACTAGGGTTGTAGCTTAGCAATTGATAATAATAATAATAATAATAATAATAATAATTTTATAAATGAAATACATCAAATTGCAGAATCTAATTAAGGTTTTAATTGTGTTCAAGTACCTCTTGGATCAGATCATTTCAAAGGATTAAGACTGGCGCGATCCTTTTCAATTTCGAACGCCCATTGTGCTCATTAAAACGCCACACGCCAGCTGCTTACGACTGGTGACGTAGTAGGCCTACGAGATAAATTACCCTTTCTTTTTAGATATTTCATTTGTCAACTCGGGCACACTGTTCTATCTAATTTCCTCTTCATCTTGTTTTTTTAAAGTATTTTTATATTTTATATAGGAAATATTTATTTTAATGTTATTGTTTTTAAAATATTTTATTTTAATTGTTAATTACTTTTATTTCCTTGTTTCCTTTCCTCACTGGGCTATTTTCCCTGTTGGAGCCACGGGGCTTATAGCATCCTGCTTTTCCTACTAGGGTTGTAGCTTAGCAAGTAATAATAATAATAATAATAATAAAAAAAATAATAATGAGAAAATCTTTGTTTTGAACGTTATAGGGACATTTTTATTTTCACTTTTTAGCGTTATACTTTATCCTTTTGTGGCAGGATAGGATTAGAAATGAAACTAAGAGAGATTACTCGAGTGCCATATGTGGATGGGATCATGGTGAGGGGTAGATGGAGATAGTTTTAGGCATGCTCTTCGCACTCCCCAAAGAGAGATTAGTTCACCAAACGTTCGACTGGGATTCACAAGGCACTAGAAGAGTTGGAAGACCCAGGCCTACATGGCTGAGGACTAGGAAGCGTGAAGTAGTCGATGACGTGTGGAAAACTATTGATTTAAAACCTCAAGATAGAGAAGACTGGCGAAATCTGACGGAGGTCCTTTGGGTTAATAGGCGTAGGAGTATATATATATATATATATATATATAGGGAATATTACGCATGAAATTGACCAAACTCATTCTAATACGCATCGGAAAAAAAAATTAAGTTTAAACCTTCCCAAGCGGCCGTTACATCCACTTGTTGCAGGCCGTGTTGCAGGTCGTTATTTAGGGCAGGCCAAGAAGTGGTCCTGAGGGAGGTTTCTCGTAAATAGAACCCGTTAATAAAACGCAGCCTCTTCAATTCATGACCCTGCAAGGAAAACAGTTGTCACGTTTCAGATTTACTACAGATGTTGCTCAATTTTATCTCACGGTTTCGGAATTTCTTCCTTTTATGGGAGATGGCGCCCTTTTTCTTTTATTATGAAATCATTCCTTATAATATAAACTATGAACGACCCTCAGTTGCATGGGGCATTGAGGAGAGAGAGAGAGAGAGAGAGAGAGAGAGAGAGAGAGAGAGAGAGAGAGAGAGAGAGAGAGAGGTGGGGGGTGGTTTAAATTGGCTTATGATAATTTTCCTATTTTCTGAGGAGAAACGAATGTATCACGAACCAAGAAAATAAAACAGTAAGTATCTGTATATATATATATATATATATATATATATATATATATATATATATATATATATATATATATATATATATGTGTGTGTGTGTGTGTGTGTGCGCGCGCGCGCGCGTGTGTGTATGTATATATATACTGAGCATGTGTGTTTATATACTAAATATACATACGTATTAGGTTAAATGTTTATATTACAATATATATATATATATATATATATATATATATATATATATATATATAATGTTTGTGTGTGTGTGTCGGTGTGTGAGTGTGTGTCCACTTTACGATGTTCATGGACCTCCAGAGGACAGCCATTACCCCGTAAGTGGTTCGTGGAAGTCAATGATTGCCTTTTACTCATCATCATGAGATAACTAATCTAGGAAGAACTACCTGCTGATTATCTCTATGAAATGAGTGATAGTCTGTCTAGCTATGTCGGCGATATTATACATGATACTGTTTTTCTGTGCTCGTTGTTATATGTTATTCTTGATGATAATAATAATATTAATAATAATGATGATGATAATAATAATAATAAATATTATTATTGATGATAATAATGATTATTGATAGTAATTATAATTAATATTACTAACAATAATTAATGATAGTATTAATAATAATAACAATAATAATAATAATAATAGTAATTCGAATAATAATAATAATAATAATAATCATTAATAATAGAAATAATTAGTAATAATAATTAATAATAATAATAATAATAATAATAAGAATAATAATAATATTGTGTCATTAATATCCATGCTTTTAGGCCATGGTTTTTTTTTCCGTTTTTTCATTTGTAAAACCCCATGGTTTCTTTTATAAAATTCTTGAAAATCTACTTGATTTTGTGTTTGTCAACTTCAAGTTGATAAGTTTATGGTTATCAATTTCCAGTTATTGATTTTATGTTTGTCAATTTCCAGTTGATAATATTATGATTATCAATTTCCAGTTGGTAATTTTATGTTTACCAATTTCCAGTTGATAGTTTTATGTTTATCAATTTCCAGTTGATAATTTTGTTTATCAATTACCAGTTGATGATTTTATGTTTATCAATTTCCAGTTGATAATTTTATGTTTATCAATTTCCAGTTGATAATTTTGTTTATCAATTACCTGTTGATGATTTTGTTTATCAATTTCCAGTTGATAATTTTATGTTTATCAATATCCAGTTGATACTTTTATGTTCATCAATTTCCAGTTGATGATTTTATGTTTATCAATTTCCAGTTGATGATTTCATGTTATCAATTTCCTGTTGATAATATTATGTTTATCAATTTCCAGTTGATACTTTTATGTTCATCAATTTCCAGTTGATAATTCTATGTTTATCAATTTCCAGTTGATAATTTTATGTTTAGCAATTTCCAGCTGATAGTTTTATGTTTATCAATTACCAGTTGATGATTTTATGTTTATCAGTTTCCAGTTGATAATTTTGTTTATCAATTTCCAGTTGATACTTTTATGTTTATCAATTTCCAGTTGATAATTGTATGTTTATCAATTTCCAGTTGGTGATTTTATGTTTATCAACATTCACTTTATAATTTTATGTTTATCAACTCTCAGTTTGTAGTTTTTTTTTGTTTATCAATTTCCAGTTGATGATTTTGTGTTTATCAATTTCCAGTTGATAATTTGATGTTTATCAACATTCACTTTATAATTTTATGTTTATCAACTTCCAATTTGTAGTTTTTTTTTAGTTTATCAACTTGCAGTTGATAATTTTGTGTTTATCAATTTCCAGTGGATAATTTTGTATTTATCAACTTCCAGTTGATAATTTTATATCTAATAACTTCCAGTTTGTAGTTTTTTTGTTTATCAACTTACAGTCGGTAATTTTGCGTTTATCAATTTTCAGTTGATGATTTTATGTTTATCAACTTCCATTTGATAATATTATATTTAATAACTTCCAGTTGAGGATTTTATGTTTATCAATTTCCAGCTGATTATTCTGTTTATCAACTTCCAGTTGATACCAAATTGATTAAT
>NC_090744.1:122165667-122168167 GCF_036898095.1 Palaemon carinicauda | reverse complement strand
ATAAAACCTCCAAATCAAATGTCAAATTTGACCTTGACCCTCATTTTCAAGGTCATTTGGCTATTTCATGGAGAAATATTAACGTAGGCTAAAGGTGATGTTTTGTTGAAACCCCCCCCCCACCCCCCCCTCTCTCCCATTTGCACATGCTCTTTAGGATATGGGTCCAAATTTAACCCGTGACCTTCACACGACCTTGTAGGTGCTCATTGTCTTCAAGTTCAAAGGTAAATTTCTCTATATTTGTCATTTTTGCCTATGTTTTACCTCCATATACCTGCTATTATACAGATCAATTGCTTTAGAATAGTTTGTTAACATAACTCAAAATTTAGTCAGGGGGTCATTAGGCCAATAAACCATTACACAATATCTTTCATTGAATGACGAAAGCATTTCCACACCTATTTTGCAGGGGAATCCTCCGCAACTGGCTTTAGCCAGTTGCATTCTAGTTATTATTATTATTACACTTTGTTTTTATAAAGTTCACAGTCCTTATGGATACAATGTAAAATATGGTTAAAATCTAAAATGAAATTTGTCTCTTAATACTATCGTGACATGATAATAAATCTTGATACAGCTTGGTGTCGTTTTTCTTGTTTTGTCGAAGTTCATTCTCGATTAAGAAACTTTGCCAATCTTTGTAGAATCGTCTTCGCTGTAGCTGCCTCCTGTACAACTTAAACTGGACAAATTTTGGAATACAGCCATACTGAAGACATCTTTCTAGAAATAAAATATCAAGTTTTGTTTTCTCCCATCTCTGAAGGCTTTTTTCCCATCTTCTTACGCCTCGTAGTGCTTCCTGTCCATATCTTCTAAGAATGGTAGTTCTGTAATTCTCAGACGAGGGGAAAACGCAGTTTATTGAGGAACTGTAGTGCAAGCACAAATCGAAACATCATCTTCCTTCAATCACCTTTATTACAACGTTTCGGACAATAAATCGAAACATCATCTTCCTTCAATCACCTTTATTACAACGTTTCGGACAATTGTCCGAAACGTTTGTGCTTGCACTACAGTTCCTCATTAAACTGCGTTTCCCCTCGTCTGAGAATTACAGAACTACCATTCTTAGAAGATATGGACAGGAAGCACTACGAGCCGTAAGAAGATGGGAAAAAAGCCTTCAGAGATGGGAGAAAAACAAACTTGATATTTTTATTTCTGGAAAGATGTCTTCAGTATGGCTGTATTCCAAAATTTGTCCAGTTTAAGTTGTACAGGAGGCAGCTACAGCGAAGACGATTCTACAAAGATTGGCAAAGTTTCTTAATCGAGAATGAACTTCGACAAAACAAGAAAAACGACACCAAGCTGTATCAAGATTTATTATCATGTCACGATAGTATTAAGAGACAAATTTCATTTTTAGATTTTAACCATATTTTACATTGTATCCATAAGGACTGTGAACTTTATAAAAAACATAGTGTGTCTAACCCATGCTAAAAAACTTTTTAAACTAGGCGGTTTCTATAAACCACCATCGTGTAATGGCAATAAGTCGTGTACAACCTCTCTTATTATTATTATTATTATTATTATTATTATTATTGTGATTCATTATTACTATCAATTATTATTATTATTATTATTATTATTATTATTATTATTGGGATTCATTATTATTATCATTTATTATTATTATTATTATTATTATTATTATTATTATTATTATTATTATTATCATCATCGAAAAGATGAATTATCTTCCCAATAAATCTTAGACTAAACAATAATCATCCAAATGAACAAGTCATCACTAAATTCCTTCTAAAGCAAAACCTTTGCATTCATCACAGGCTCCAAACATAATGGGAGAGAATACGGGAGCTAGGGAGCTTCCCTTCGTCTGGAATTCCATCATCGTGGAGATAATATATTCCCCCTCACCCCGTTCCTCATTTTGCACGAGATTATGCACGGACCCTTTCCGCCCACAGTCAAATTTTGTTCATGAATTCCATATGTTGTCTAACGTCGTGTGGGGATATATATATATATATATATATATATATATATATATATATATATATTATATATATATATATATATATATATATATATATATATATATCTACAATGGGTTACGTAAGACCACCGATCGTGGTGTTTCAGAGAGATTATTATTATTATTATTATTATTATTATTATCATCATCATCATCATCATCATCATTATTGTTTTTGTTGTTGTTGTTGTTGATATCATCATCATCATCATCATCATTATTATTATTATTATTATTATTATTATTATTATTATTGTTATTATTATTATTATTATTAGTTAGGCTACAACCCTAGTTGTGAAGGCAAAGTGTTATAATCCCAAAGATTCAAATAGGGAAAAATAGGCCAGTGAGGAAAGGAAACAAGGAAATAAATAAACGATAGAAGAAGTAATGAACAATCAAAATTTTAAAAACATTAACAACATTAAAAAAACATTTCATATACAAACTATAAAAAAAACATATGTCATTCTA
>NC_090744.1:122153167-122155667 GCF_036898095.1 Palaemon carinicauda | reverse complement strand
TTGCTTGAGCGTCAATGACCTTCGATGTCAGGATGCAAGAAAACTTCAAATCATTCGTTCTCTTGCTTGATGGTACACTCGAACACACTATTCTATCTTAATTTTCTTCCTCCTGTTTTTTTTTTTTTTTTTTTTTGAAGTATTTATAGTTTATGAAAGATCTGTTATTTTAATTTTACTGTTATTAACCCTGGATAGGTACGGTGGGTCGTTTGCGACCCCGAGCGTCAAAAAAAAACAGGTTTTTCTCACGTGACTCACCCCTGTGACTGAATTTGTGGGTGATCGACCTGCAGGAGGTGTCTCCCCTACACGCTCTAGTAGTGTCCAGATGTGCATTGCTGTAGCTGTACTCCTTCCCCGATTTCTGAGACGCATCGGGGTCGTTCGCGTCCGAGTTTACCCTTCTGAGGTAGTTTGCATAATTATCAAAGTTATTACGTATTATGAAATTGTCGTAGAATGGTGCAACTTGTATAGGTTATCAGTTGTGGAAAGTCTTGGTGGATTGTTTGGCTACCATGTGCATGTTTTTTTTTTTAGTTAAAATGTCGTTCATCACCACGAGGACCATTTTACCGCGAGTGCCCCTTTTTCATATTTTTTCATTTTTTTGCCAAGTCATTTTTCCGTAAGATATTGCCAAATAGTGTCGTAAAACTTTTGCTTGTTTAGTGTTGGAAAGTGTGTCTAGATGATCTGGCTACCCATGCATGACTTTGTTTTTGTCAGATACGACGTAGTTATTGGTATATTGGGTATTTAACTGCGGTTACCAATTTCTGTTTTTTTTTCAATATTTGTAATAATTACTACGTAGTAAGGAATTGCCGTATATTATTCATTTTTTTTTCATGTTTATGTGTTAGAAAGTGTGCCTTGATTGTTGGGCTAACACGTGCATGTCTTTTTTTTTATCTGAGATGTCGTATATTAGAATGTCGGGCATTTTACCGCGAGTGTCCCTTTTTCATTTTTTTTCATTTTTTTGCCAAGTCATTTTTCCGTAAGATATTGCGAAATAGTGTCGTAAAACTTTTGCTTTTTTAGTGTTGGAAAGTGTGTCTAGATGATCTGGCTACCCATGCGTGATTTTGTTTTTGTCAGATACGACGTAGTTATTGGTATATTGGGTATTTAACTGCGGTTGCCAATTTCTGTTTTTTTTTCAATATTTGTAAAAATTTACTACGTAGTAAGGAATTGCCGTATATTATTGATTTTTTTTTCATGTTTATGTGTTAGAAAGTGTGCCTTGATGGTTGGGCTAACACGTGCATGTCTTTTTTTTTATCTGAGATCCCGTATATTAGAATGTTGGGCATTTTTCCGCGAGTGCCCCTTATTATTTGTTTTGCATTTTTTTGCTTAGTCATGTTACCGTAAGGAATTGGCAAGTAGTGTCGCAAAACTTATATTTTTATAGTGTTGGAAAGTGTTTCTAGATGATCTGGCTACCCATGCCTATTTTTTTTTAGCCAGATATGGCATATATATAAGTATGTGTTCGATTTTCCTGTGATTGCCATTTTTTCGTTTTTTCCCATTTCTTTCAAAATTACTACGTACTAAGGAACTATCACAGAGTAATATTTCATTTATATGTTTATTTGTCGGAAAATATGCCTTGATGGTTTGCCTAGCACGTGGCTGAAATTTTTTTTTTCTGAAATGCCGTATATTAGAATGGCCATTTTTCCACGAGTCCCCCTTTTTATTTGTTTTGCATTTTTTTGCTTAGTCATGTTACCGTAAGGAATTGGCAAGTAGTGTCGCAAAACTTATATTTTTATAGTGTTGGAAAGTGTTTTTAGATGATCTGGCTACCCATGCCTATCTTTTTTTTAGCCAGATATGGCGTATATATAGGTATGTGTTCGATTTTCCGGTGATTGCCATTTTTTCGTTTTTTCTCAATTCTTTCAAAATTACTACGTACTAAGGAACTATCACAGAGTAATGATTCCTCTAGATGTTTATTTGTCGGAAAATTTTGTTTAATTTTTTTTTGATTGAATATCATCAAATTTTTTTAGCTAAAATATTGTTTTACATTTTTTTTTTTCGATTTTATTTCCCTTCAAAAAAAATTTTTTGGGTCAGAATTCTAATTTTATAAACGTAAAATAATCGACAATTATCCAGCAACCCACCATACAATTTTTATGCATATCCAATAATAATTAGATTAGTAAATAACACCTTGAAATTGACATACCCTTCCTACATTTCAAGTGGCAGATTAGGGAGTCTGAGTCAGTGTGGTTGGCGGCCATTTTGTGGACATATCCGAAGCGTAAGCTGCCCTATCTATATATATTCTTGTTCCCTATAGAATTTGTGATATTTTGGTATATTTTTACCTGCAAAAATATCATATTATATATTAAATATATGTATTTTTTTACGAAATTTCCAAGTACTCAAAAAATTACCTTTAGATATGGCCCCTGATATAAATGTAATTTACAAAATAATGAAGATTTTTTTACATATTTCT
>NC_090744.1:122148167-122150667 GCF_036898095.1 Palaemon carinicauda | reverse complement strand
TGGTCTATGTGTGTCTGTCTGTGGACTGGATTACGTCAAAACTACTCGATGGATTTTGATAAAATTTTCATCTCATATAATCTTAGTCATGGACGATCCCATTACATTTTGGAGATGATATGGATCCGGATTCTAGATCCGAATCCGGATTCTAGATCTGAATGCAAATGCTAGATCTGAATCTGGATTCTAGATCCGACTCCTGATTCTAGATCCAAACTTGGATTGTAGATCCAAATCCGGATTCTAGATTCAAATCCGAATTCTAGATCAAAATCTGGATTCTAGATCCAAATCCACATTCAAGATCCAAATCCACATTCAAGACACGAATCTGGATTCTAGATCCAAATCTGGATTCTAAATCTGAACCCGGATTCTAGATCTGAACCCAGTTTCTAGATAGGAATCCGAATTTTAGATCCGAATCCGGATTCTAGATCCAAATCCTGATTCTAGATCCGAATCCGGATTCTAGATCCGAATCTGGATTCTAGATCTGAACCCGGATTCTAGATACGAATCCGAATTCTAGATCCAAATCCTGTTTCTAGATACGAATCCGGATTCTAGGTCCGAATCTGGATTCTAGATCCGAATCCGAATTCTAGATCCAAATACGGTTTCTAGATCCAAATCCGGATTCTAGCCCCAAAATCCAGATTCTAGATCTCGATCCAGATGCTAGATCTGGATCCGGATTCTAAATCCCAATCCGGATTCCAGATCCTAATCTGGATTTTAGATCCGGATCCGGATTTTAAATCCGAATCCAGATTCTAGATCCAAAGGCAAATTCTAGATCCGAGTTTGCATTTTTCATCATTTTATAGAAAACGTCGAAACAAATTGTCGGATTTTGACCAGATTTCCACCACAGATCAATCTTAGGTCGTGGACGACTACATTTAAATCTGTGATTGTTCTTGTTGATATATTAAGTCTATTACTTTTATGTGCTTATTCTATATCTAGATGAGTATTTCTATTATTTCTATGCGCATCTTCCATGAGAAGATGGCGTATTTGATATTACTTCATTCTACAGTATTAAAGATTTGCTTGTGATATTCAAAACTCCCTTAATTGATTTATAAATTCTATTATTTTCATGTGCTTCCATCATAACCAGATGACGTGTTTAATATTAATTCGTTCTACAATATTTAAGATTTGCATTAACGTCGCGCTGAATGAATCAATATTCATGTATGAACGTTGCGCTGAATGAATCAATTTTCATGCATGAACGTCGCGCTGAATGAACGAGTTTCCATGCATGAACGTCGCTCTGAATGAACCAATGTTCATGCATGAACGTCGCGCTGAATGAACCATTTTTCATGCATGAACGCCTTGATGAATGAACTATTTTCATGCATGAACGTTGCTCTGAATGAACCAATTTTCATGCATAAACGTCGTGCTGAATGAACTAATTTTCAAGCATGAACAATTAGCTGAATGAATCAGTTTTCATGCATGAACAACGCGCTAAATGAACCAATTTTCATGCATGAACGTTACGCAGAATGAACCAATTTTCATGCATGAACAATAAGCTGAATGAATCAATTTTCATGCATGAACAACGTGCTAAATGAACCAATATTCATGCATGAACGTCCACACGAACCAATTTTCATGCATGAACAATAAGCTGAATGAATCAATTTTCATGCATGAACGTCACGTAGAATGAACCAATTTTCATGCATGAACAATAAGCTGAATGAATCAATTTTTATGCATGAACAACGTGCTAAATGAACCAATTTTCATGCATGAACAATAAGCTGAATGAATAAATTTTCATGCATGAACAACGTGCTAAATGAACCAATATTCATGCATGAACGTCCACACGAACCAATTTTCATGCATGAACAATAAGCTGAATGAATCAATTTTTATGCATGAACAGCGTGCTAAATGAACCAATTTTCATGCATGAACAATAAGCTGAATGAATCAATTTTCATGCATGAACAACGTGCTAAATGAACCAATATTCATGCATGAACGTCCACACGAACCAATTTTCATGCATGAACAATAAGCTGAATGAATCAATTTTTATGCATGAACGTCACGTAGAATGAACCAATTTTCATGCATGAACAATAAGCTGAATGAATCAATTTTTATGCATGAACAACGTGCTAAATGAACCAATATTCATGCATGAACAATAAGCTGAATGAATCAATTTTCATGCATGAACAACGTGCTAAATGAACCAATATTCATGCATGAACGTCCACACGAACCAATTTTCATGCATGAACAATAAGCTGAATGAATCAATTTTTATGCATGAACAACGTGCTAAATGAACCAATTTTCATGCATGAACAATAAGCTGAATGAATCAATTTTCATGCATGAACAACGTGCTAAATGAACCAATATTCATGCATGAACGTCCACACGAACCAATTTTCATGCATGAACAATAAGCTGAATGAATCAATTTTTATGCATGAACAACGTGCTAAAT
>NC_090744.1:122123167-122133167 GCF_036898095.1 Palaemon carinicauda | reverse complement strand
TCTCTCTCTCTCTCTCTCTCTCTCTCTCTCTCTCTCTATTAATATTTTAGTTTGTAAATAAATACCCCCCCTCTCTCTCTCTCTCTCTCTCTCTCTCTCTCTCTCTCTCTCTCTCTCTCTCTCTCTCTCTGCGTGTGTTTCTAAAATTGAAACGAGGGCTCACACCTGAAAACCTGAAGAAATTGCGAAAATACGAAAATCATTTGTATTTCGAAAGTTTTTATCTATCAATATTTGATAATTAATTTCAGAGTATCCGAATAAATTTTAATTTCCACCGCCACAGCCTTTATATTAAAGCGTAATTCCATCACTCGGCCAAAGTATTCCTGACGACGCTCGATAACCTCCTTCTCGAGGAAATGATGAGTCCTTTAGAAGACAACGAAAATGGAATGGAGGGAAGCAAATACAGTTTTCCTGAGGATCAATTTGTCCAGAAAGATCCTGTCTTCGCTCCTTTGGACGCCATTACAGGGATTATCTACTCACTATAAACGTGAAGTAAAATGCTCAAGTACCGCATTTAGTAGTGGCAAGTCCTGCATAAACTGAATGAAAGAGCAGAAGATTCTTCACTGGAAAGAAAACGCTGAAGCTGCGAGACTTCCCGGAGAATCCTACAGCCAAGACTTTCCGAAGAATCCTGCATCCAAGACTTCCCGAAGAATCCTGCATCCAAGACTTCCCGAAGAATCCTGCAGCCAAGACTTCCCGAAAAATCCTGCAGCCAAGACTTCCCGGAGAATCCTGAAGCCACAAACCATTTTAGCTGTTGCGGGATTGAAACCGTTCCAGATGAAGTGGACCTATGGATCAAGTGTAAAAAATTGTGAGGGGGATTGCGAGAAAGCCTCTCATTCTAAACTGCGCTGCACAAGCAAGACCCAATTTGAACATCAACCCCTTCCCAACTGTGGAATCTTGAACTCCATCGGAGACTGAAGAGAAAAATAATGGACGTCCTGGACGGGGGTTGGAGAAACTTCTTCACTGAGGAGAAAACATTCGAGCTTCGAGACTGTCATACGAGAGACTCCATTCCAAAGAGAATCGAACCGGAGATAGCCGTAGATCCGGACATAAACTTATGGCGCGGCTAGCAAGCCTCCCAATTCGTTCTGCTTTGAACACGAGAGGCATTCCTGAAGAATCGATTTCTTTTCCGTTGCAAGAATGAAAAATTGATTCAAGATGCTTGTCGACACCAAATAAATGGATTTATGTAATTGTAGTTTTCTTATCCTAAAAACTAACAGGAGCCCAGTATGTCCGGAGGGATTTTTGGATATTGTCTACTATTTTGTGTATGTATATATATATATATATATATATATATATATATATATATAATCGATATTTCAAATATAAATTAGGAAGATAGAATCAAAAATCGTTCGTCAGATCCCAGATGCCTTCGGGATCCAGTTTCGGTGTGAAGACATCCAGGAGACTTCAGTGAGAAATCCGGTCAGATCGCTGTACTTTTCTCATCCTAAAAACCTGCAGGAGTTCACTATGTCCGAAGAGATTTTGTCTTTGATATTTGGACCCCATTAAGATATTGTCTACTCTTGTGTGTGTATATATATATATATATATATATATATATATATATATATATATATATATATATATATATATATATATATATATATATATATATATATATATATATATATATATATATATATATATATATATATATATATATATATATATATATATATATATATATATACTGTATATATATATGCTCAATATTTCAAATACAAATTAGGAAAAGAAAATAAAAAATCTTTCGTCAAATGATAGATGTCGCTGGGATCCAGTTTCGTTGTGAAGACATTCAGAAGACTTCAGTGAAGACTCCGTTTTTTAAAACTAAAGGTGGTGATGGGCAGAAAGAAGTTAGATTGAATATGGTGAGTTTTAAGGGTAATTGTTATTGTGGTGACGGTTTGGATGCTAAAATTGTTTCTGAATTGGAACAAACTCTTAAGGATCCTATTGGAGTTTCACAAGGTAAGCTTTTATGTTGTTACTATTGTTCCGTCTTAGATTCCGGAACATTTATTTCACAAGCAAGAGGAATGTCTGAGAATGAATCACGATCTTATAAGGCCCAAAAGGAAGGACTCGTTATAGATTTGATGGAGGATCTTATTGGAGCTTCACAAGGTAAGCTTTTATGTTGTTACTATTGTTCCGTCTTAGATTCCGGAACATTTATTTCACATGCAAGAGGAATGTCTGAGAATGAATCACGATCTTATAAGGCCCAAAAGGAAGGACTCGTTATAGATTTGGTGGATGAGAGAAAACTCTATAATAGAAACAAGACTGTTGTAGAAGGTTTAATTGAAAAATACGAATCTATTATGGAAAGCCATGAAAAAATAAGGAGGAAGGAGAGAATTGCTATACAAGGAAAAAAAGGTAAAGTAAAACAAAGGGTTCAAGAATTCGAGGAAAACGTTAATGTTGTCGGACATCAAACTAATATGAAGAAAGTTGATGTTGAAGAATATGCAGCAATGCGAGAAATTCTGATAAGAGATGCTAAAGACTCACCCTTAGCTAGAATATGGGAAATACTGGAATACGAGAGGTCACACGTGACAGGAATAGTTGAAGAGCTCGTTCAAAAGTATGAAAATATGATAGAGAGAGAAAAGGGAATATGGAAAAAGAAAACAAACCCAGTAGAAGTTCAAAAAGGACAAGTGAAAGAACTTATAAGCCATTTTGAGGGAACAGGAAATGCTGAAGTAAATATCAAACTAATGGGTGAGGAAGAATATGTGGTACCAAAAGAAATTCTAAGAAGAGGTGCTAAGGACTCAGCCCTAGCTAGAATACGGGAAATACTGGAAAACGAGAGGTCACACGAGACAGGAATAGTTGAAGAGCTCGTTCAAAAGTATGAAAATATGATAGAAAGAGAAAAGGGAATATGGAAGAAGAAAACAAACCCAGTAGAAGTTCAAAAAGGACAAGTGAAAGAACTTATAAGCCATTTTGAGGGAACAGGAAATGCTGAAGTAAATATCAAACTAATGGGTGAGGAAGAATATGTGGTACCAAGAGAAATTCTAAGAAGAGGTGCTAAGGACTCAGCCTTAACTAGAATACGGGAAATACTGGAATACGAGAGGTCACACGTGACAGGAATAGTTGAAGAGCTCGTTCAAAAGTATGAAAATATGATAGAGAGAGAAAAGGGAATATGGAAAAAGAAAACTAACCCAGTAGAAGTTCAAAAAGGACAAGTGAAAGAACTTATAAGCCATTTTGAGGGAACAGGAAATACTAAATTGAATATCAAACTAATGGGTGAGGAAGAATATGTGGTACCAAGAGAAATTCTAAGAAGAGGTGCTAAGGACTCAGCCTTAACTAGAATACGGGAAATACTGGAATACGAGAGGTCACACGTGACAGGAATAGTTGAAGAGCTCGTTCAAAAGTATGAAAATATGATAGAGAGAGAAAAGGGAATATGGAAAAAGAAAACTAACCCAGTAGAAGTTCAAAAAGGACAAGTGAAAGAACTTATAAGCCATTTTGAGGGAACAGGAAATGCTGAAGTAAATATCAAACTAATGGGTGAGGAAGAATATGTGGTACCAAGAGAAATTCTAAGAAGAGGTGCTAAGGACTCAGCCTTAACTAGAATACGGGAAATACTGGAATACGAGAGGTCACACGTGACAGGAATAGTTGAAGAGCTCGTTCAAAAGTATGAAAATATGATAGAGAGAGAAAAGGGAATATGGAAGAAGAAAACAAACCCAGTAGAAGTTCAAAAAGGACAAGTGAAAGAACTTATAAGCCATTTTGAGGGAACAAGATATACTGAAGTGAATATCAAACTAATGGGTGAGGAAGAATATGTGGTACCAAGAGAAATTCTAAGAAGAGGTGCTAAGGACTCAGCCTTAACTAGAATACGGGAAATACTGGAATACGAGAGGTCACACGTGACAGGAATAGTTGAAGAGCTCGTTCAAAAGTATGAAAATATGATAGAGAGAGAAAAGGGAATATGGAAAAAGAAAACTAACCCAGTAGAAGTTCAAAAAGGACAAGTGAAAGAACTTATAAGCCATTTTGAGGGAACAGGAAATACTAAATTGAATATCAAACTAATGGGTGAGGAAGAATATGTGGTACCAAGAGAAATTCTAAGAAGAGGTGCTAAGGACTCAGCCTTAGCTAGAATACGGGAAATACTGGAATACGAGAGGTCACACGTGACAGGAATAGTTGAAGAGCTCGTTCAAAAGTACGAGAATATGATAAAGAGAGAAAAGGGAATATGGAAGAAGAAAACAAACCCAGTAGAAGTTCAAAAGGGACAAGTGAAAGAACTTATAAGCCATTTTGAGGGAACAAGAAATACTGAAGTGAATATCAAACTAATGGGTGAGGAAGAATATTGGTACCAAGAGAAATTCTAAGAAGAGGTGCTAAGGACTCAGCTATAGCTAGAATACGGGAAATATTGTAATATGAGAGGTCATACGGGACAGGAATAGTTGAAGAGCTCGTTCGAAAGTATGAAAATATGATAGAGAGAGAAAAGGGAATATGGAAAAAGAAAACAAACCCAGTAGAAGTTCAAAAAGGACAAGTGAAAGAACTTATAAGCCATTTTGAGGGAACAGGAAATACTGAAAATGTGAATAACATTAAACTAAAGGATGTGGAAGAATATGTGGTACTGAAAGAAATTCTAAGAAGAGATGCTAAGGAGGCAGCTTTATCTAGAATACAAGAAATAAACAGGTTATTCTATGGAAAGAGTAAAAATAAAGAGAATAAAATTATATTAAAATATCAAAATATATAAAAACTAAAAGATTCATAAAACATATAAACTAACTTCCCCTCCCCCACAAAAAAAAACAAAAAAATCAAAATATTATATGGAACTAGATGTCCAGAAGAAGAAGAAGAAGAAGAAGAAGAAGAAGAAGAAGAAGAAGAAGAAGAAGAAGAGGAGGAGAATGGCAGCGGGGAAACAACAAAATGGTGACTGTTACCAATTTATTCTGGATAAGGAATATTCTACATGATGGACTCAGCAGGGGGAAGAAGTCTGACTTTCTTTAGTATGCTTTGTTCCTTGATGAAGATTCACCTGTGCTGTTTCTTTGTCAGTTGGACAAATGCAGAAGAAACAAGTCTGACTTCTAGTATGATGTGTTCTCTGAAGAAGATTCCCCAAAACTTGATAGAAAATACAAAATATGTATAACTAGAACCCCCCCCCCCCAAAAAAAAAAAAAAAAAAAGAAGAAGAAGAAGAAGAAGAAGAAGAAGAAGAAGAAGAAGAAGAAGAAGAAGAAGAAGAATGCAAAAAAACAACAAGAGGGCTACTGTTCCCAATCTATTCTGGACACCTAAGGAATATTCTACAAGATGGACTCAGTAGAGGGAAGAAGTGTGACTTGCAATGGTAAGCTATGATCCTACGTGAAGATTCACCTGTACTATTTCTTTGCCAAGTGAACAAATGCAGAACAAGCAAGTCTGACTTCTTCTTCTATGCTGTGTTCCATGTAGAAGATTTCACAAAGCTGGAGAGAAAATACAAAAAAAAAGAATATAGAACTAGAAAATACAAAAGAAGAAGAAGAAAAAGAGGAAGAAGAAGACGAGGAAAAAGAAGAAGATGGCAGCAGAGAAACAACAAAATGGCGATTGTTCCCAAACCAATCTGGACACCTAAGGGATATTCTACAAGATGGACTCCACAGAGGAAAGAAGTCTGACTTGCTCAAGTATGCTTTGTTCCTTGATGAAGATTCACTTGTACTGTTTCTTTGTCAGATGAACACATGCAAAAGAAACAAGTCTGACTTCCTGTATGCTGTGTTCTAAGTAGTAGATTCCCAAAAGATGGCGACTGTTCCCAATTTACTCTGGATACAAAAGGGATATTCTACGAGATATACTCAGCAGAGGGAAGAAGTCTGACTCGCTCTAGTACGCTTTGTTCCTTGATGAAGATTCACCTGTACTGTTTCTTTGTCAGGTGAGCAAATGCAGAAAAGCAAGTCAGATTTCTTATTGTATGCTGTGTCCTATGTAGAAGATTCCCCAAAGCTAGAGAGAAATTACACAACAAAAATATAGAACTAGAAAATACAAAAGAAGAAGAAGAAGAAGAAGAAGAAGATGGCAGCAGAGAAATAAAAAAATGGCGACTGTTCCCAATCTATTCTGAACACCTAAGGGATATTCTACAAGATGTATTCAGCAGAGGTAAGAAGTCTGATATGCTCTAGTATGCTTTGTTCCTTGATGAAGATTCACCTGTACTGTTTCTTTGTCAGGTGAACAAATGCAGAAAAAAGCAAGTCAGATTTCTTATTGTATGCTGTGTCGTATGTAGAAGATTCCCCCGAGCTAGAGATAAATTAAAAAAAAATATATAGAACTAGAAAATACAAAAGAAGAAGAAGAAGAAGAAGAAGAAGATGGCAGCAGATAAACAATAAAATGACGACTGTTCCCAATCAATTCTCAGCAGAGGGAAGAAGTCTGACTTGCTCAAGTATGGTTTGTTCCTTGATGATGATTCACTTGTACTGTTTCTTTATCAGGTGAACAAATGCAGAAGAAATAAGTCTGACTTCCTGTATGCTGTGTTCTAAGTAGGAGATTCCCAAAAGATGGTGACTGTTCCCAATCTATTCTGGATATCTAACGGATATTCTACAAGATGTACTCAGCAGAGGGAAGAAGTCTGACTTGCTCTAGTACGTTTTGTTCCTTGATGAAGATTCACCTGTACTGCTTCTTTGTCAGGAGAACAAATGAAGAAAAAGGTTTTCAAGCCCGAGCTCCGACACTCGCCAGGTTCCCCATCTAAGCACGGGATCTACCACCACATCACAACAACAGGACCTCCTACTCACGCCAAATTCCGCCGCCTCCCCCCCCCCAGAAACCGAAGGATGCCAAACGCGCCTTCGAGGACATGGAACGCATGGGTATCTGTAAGAAAGCATCGAGCCCCGGGGCATCGCCCCTACACATGGTAAAAAAGACGGACGGGTCCTGGAGACCTTGCGGCGACTACAGGCGCCTCAACCTCATCACAACGCCCGATCACTACCCGCTGCCCAACATGCAGGACCTAACGAACGCGTTGCACGGCGCGAAGTATTTTACCAAGATGGACCTCCTCAAGTCTTACTTCCAGGTCCCCGTATTTCCGGAAGACATCTCGAAAACTGCCATTGTAACGCCGTTTGGATCCTACATCTTCGCATACTCAACCTTCGGTCTACGCAACGCTGGGGCGACTTTCCAACGACTAATGGATAGCATTCTGGTGACCTACCTTTCTGCGTCTGCTACGTCGACGACATCCTGATATTCTCGAAAACCAAGGAGGAACACAGGAGGCACGATCGCACCGTCCTCAAACGCCTACAGGAGAACGGCCTGGTCGTACATTTCGACAAATACACGTTCGGTGCGGAAGGAGTGGATTTGCTTGGTCACCGCGTATCCTCGTGTGGGGTAAAACCCATGACAACCAAGGTCGACGCCATCAGAAAGTTCCCGATACCTACAACCATCCGCCAACTTCAGGAGTTCCTGGGGATGGTCAATTACTACAGGCGCTTCATCCCCAACATCGCACAAACCCTGTCACCCCTCGACAACGTCCTGAAAGGAAAAGCGAAAAAACTCGAGTGGGGTTTGCCCCAGCAACAGGCATTCGCCCGGACGAAGGATGCCCTCGCGAATGCCACCACCCTGGCTCATTTCGATGACAACGCGCCCCTGTGACTAACGACTGACGCCAGCAACGTCGCCTGTGGGGCTGTGCTGGAGCAACTCGTCGATGGTTCTCCTCGACCGCTGGCATTCTTCAGCAAGAAATTGAAACCCGCCGAAACAAGATACAGCACCTTCGATAGGGAACTCCTCGCCATCTACCTCGCCGTCCGCCACTTCAGGCACATCTTGGAGGGCACTCCCTTCACAATCACGACGGACCATCAACCCCTCGTACACGCTTTCACGAAATCGACTAGATGCATGGTCCTCCCGACAACAACGTCGTCTCGCAACAATCGCCGAAAAACCCAGTCGCGGACGCCCTTTCAAGGATTGAAATTGACGCAATCCACCTGGGAATCAACTACGCCAATCTCGCAACCGAACAACGCACCGACCGAGAAGCACAGGATCACCTGACGGGGCCATCCACGCTCAAGATAAGTGTGATTTCCCTCGGACCAGCAGGAGTAACTATTCTTTGCGACACCAGCACCGGCCGCCCACGTCCCTGGATACCAGCCTCCTGCAGAAGGAAAATATTCGATATCAGCCATGGACTTTCACACCCCTCAGGACGCACCACCGCAGCAAACGGCATGGTCGAAAGAACTCACCGCGCCCTCAAGGCAGCCCTGATGGCGAGCTGCACCGACGGGGACTGGAAATCACGACTTCCTTGGGTACTCCTCGGCCTTCGCACTGCCCCTCGCGCAGACGGCGAACCTTCGCCCGCCGAAAAAGTTTACGGGGAGGCGCTCGCAGTTCCTGGCGAATTCTTTTCCTCATCAACCGACGACACGCAGCTGGATCACTTAAGGGACATCGCCAGGAAGTTCAGGCCATGTCTCAAAACTTACCAGGACAGAACCAAGCACTTCAAGCCAAAAAACCTGGATGACTGCGGGTACGTTTTCGTCCATGTCGACGCTCATCGACAAACACTAACTAGAACTTATTGAGGCCCCTGCCGGGTAATTAAGAAGACAACGAAAGCCTTCCTTCTCGACGTCCATGGCCAAGAGGACTGGGTCTCAATAGACCGCGTGAAACCAGCGTTTCTCGAAGGAAGCGACACCGCCTCCGCCAGACCTGGCAGATCCAGAGTGCCACCTCAAAACAAGGCGCCCAACGAAAGAAAAATCATCAAACGACGACAAGAGGAAGAGATCCTTACGCCGACCACCGGCGCGCCCCTCTGTTCAAAAACAAGAGGGACCCTCCGACGCCCGAAAAGATACGAAGATTGATCATCAGCCCTCTACGCCGCCCGATGTCCCTGGGGGGGGGGGAGTACTTGTAAGGACACCGCTCCCTTCGTCGTCCAGAAAATCAACAAACTGTTTATTTATTTGAATTCTCCTTTTGCCACACCATGGTTTTCCATGTTTATGTATTCCGCTCTATCAGAGCAACATTTTGACATATGTATTATTTGATTACATGTTTCTGTTAACTCATAATTCGTATATTTGTAAGTGTAAGAAAACACATATATTTTGGCGGGCAATTCAATCTGATTTGGCGCCTTTTGGCGGGCAATTCAATCTGATTTGGCGCCAGCGCCATCCTACCTTTCCGTCCGCACCTTGTAATATACTCCCACGCACATTTGAATAAAGTATCAGTTGATCTTGGTGACGCTTGTCTCTCTGTCATTACAATATATATATATATATATATATATATATATATATATATATATATATATATATATATGCAAACAATTCGTGGCCAAGAGGTATGTCACTGTTCACGTAAGTTTCCTTGACCAGGGTTTGATTCCCAGCCGGCTAAAAGCAATTGTCTCTGATCCTGAGGTCGTTAAGAGAATAAAGACATTATTGTATAAAACATACATGACTTATTAGGATATGTATATGCATATATATATATATATATATATATATATATATATATATATATATATATATGTACAGCCGTTTCTAGTCCACTGCAGGACAAAAGGCTCAGCCATGTCCTTAGTTATATTTGAGATTAGGTAATTTTCATCTCCGCGTTAGCCAGCGCGGATTGAGGATGGTGATAGAATTAAGTATGATCGCTCACAGGACACCAACCTAGTATGGGTAGCCCTCACTAGTACAACTTGGCTGATCATGGCGATGCACAAACTCTTTCATCACGTTAAGGAAGCCCCATTCAGAGAGGGATTATACACACAGACAGACAGACA
>NC_090744.1:122048167-122115667 GCF_036898095.1 Palaemon carinicauda | reverse complement strand
AATTAGTGAGGACCTGGGCAACAGTACCCAAAGTGCTACTGTCCTCAGTGAGTTGTGTCCCCAGTGGGCACCTACCCACTGAGGCTAAACATGTTATATAGGGAATATGCAGGGGTGACCAACACTCCTTTTTTACCTTTTTATATATTGTGTAAAGTGTGTATGGAACAATTCATTAAAATATACATGATAATATTACCGTAGCATTGCTACCATTAGCAATGCCTTTGTAACGTTGATAACACTGTGTATCTTTGGTAACGTTGCTTATTTTAACATTCCCAGTACATACGTGAGTTTTGTGAAGTGGGAACTCCTAGGTTCTGTACCCTTTTTGTACTTTTTATATATTGTGTAAAACTTATATTGAAAAATTATTTTAAATACGTATGGAAATAGCTAGCATTACTATCGCTAGTAATGTCACTGTACCGTTGGTAACACTGTGTATCATTCGTATCAAGGCTAATTTTACCGTTCTCAGTAAATACCCGAGGTTTGTGACCTGTCAACTACTAGGTTAGGTTAGGTGGGTTTGTTAGGTTCTGTACCCTTTTTGTACTATTTATATATTGTGTAACCAGTAATATTACCTTAACAATCAGAGTCATCGTTGGTAACACTGTGTATCGTTGGTAATGTTATCGTTCGGCATACATTTGTGAGTAAAGTTGTTATCAGGTTATTACCAATTATCATGTCTGACAAATGGCTCCATTGCCTGAAAGGGACATGGCAGGGGAGACCCCATTCACTAACTCAACATAGCCTGGTGGGGGCATTTTCCCTATATAACATGTTTAGCCTCAGCGGGTAGGACCCACTGAGGACATGATGCCTGCTGAGGATAGTAGCACTTCGGACCCTTATCGACCTGGGTGGGAAGTCGGGATTGTAGGGTAGAATGAACACTTCTTGAATATAATGTAATAATAAAGGAAGTCCTTTAAGTTTGTCACAGTCTTGACATAATTCATCGCTCATAATGTAGTATTTAAAAAAATCTGCAATGTATGTGAACACAGAACAATAAGGATGTCTTGGCCTAGGCACCAGGTCCTGACCTAGCTAGTCTGAATTCCTCTCCCACTTGGTGAGATTTAAGAAAATCTTTCTTAAGTGTTGGGTTTGGCATCGCAGGTGAGGCACGCCTCGGCGTGGCCTGGGGTGGTCGACAGATCTGGGGCATGGCTTGGTTCTGATCCTACTCACTGCGCCATGTTGGGTTTGCAATGAGACAACGTCCTGGTGACCACACTTTATTGCAAGATATTCAAGAGCCGACTGACTCGCAACAGCGTATGAAGATGCATGCGCGGCAGCACATGGCCGAAAAACATATCTTACATTAAGTGAATCAAGTTAGGTGGCACCCACCTAACTTGATTCTTTCTCCTTCCATAATGTATTGTATAGGCTACATTGCTATAGTGCAACCAAAATCTGGTCCAGTTATGTGATTGAGGACAACCCTTTAAAAGAATTACTAAATGTTACCTTTTTTTGAAAGAAAAACCTGGAAGGGCCTCATATGTTTAAACATTTCATTCCTTCCTTTACATTACTACTTATATAAATTACATGAATGTGTACTAACCTTAACCTAATCTAGGATGCTGGATCCTTACCTAGCTAGAGTAAAGGCAGGTTTACACGGTCGAACGGTTCGTCATACGCGGTTTGACAGACAAGTGTTGAAAGCGATATTTGAACGTGTGAACAGGGTATTTGGTTGTTGAACACATTTGTTGAGCTGTTTAAAGAAAGTCTGTTCTCTCCTGACTTTTGTGGGGGGGGGGGGGGGGGCTTCATTGTCCACAAACCTTATTCATTTGTGACTAACTCCACCTCTTCGGACCGTTTGACAAGCAGGTTCAAACAAACTTCCGACTGTGTAAACACCGCTTTAGACACCCTCTTCCTCCCACCTCATGTGACTTAATTACCATTAGATGAAATAGAATTATTAAGATATATCAAACCTTGACATTTAGTGCTGTAGATAAATTCAAATTATGGAGCTATATCGTAACGACCTACTGCACAACACATTTCTGTTCAAATTAGACCTCAAACAGCTATCAGAGCTTTACTGTACATTGCTAAGTGTTGAAAGATAAAGTTATACATCTTTGTTTGCCAAACATAAGGCACAACTAACAAATATGCTACATAACTCTTAGTAACTGTATAATTGGTGAATATGTTGTAAATACTGGGCTTGCTTGTAAGAAGTTACAGATTGCTGTCTATTTAGATATATTTTGTTCTAGATTTAAGGAGTTAAGGGAATGATAACTTGGATATAATGTGAGACAAATGTAAAAAGAACTGTTGTCCCAATCTTTTTGGTTTTTAGAAATCTATGGGGAAAATTGTGCCTTGCCTGTGCTATTGCCATGTGTGTTTAGGATCTTTTAATGTGGTAAAATTATAGAATAACACGGGGCAACATTTCTAATAGGCAAAACAGCTTTTCCTTCAGTAAATGGTGTGCTTTCAAGGAATTTGACCTTTATTTCCACTGCAAATAGGCGCTTCAACCGTTGTGGATCCCCACTTCCCAATAGACACAGTTGGGAACCTGAGACTTTGGTTGTGTGCAGAGGACAAAACGTGATTATTTAACACTTTTGAGACGTGCAAAAGTCCACGTAACCTAACAAACCAACCTAACCTTACCTAGTAGTTCCCAGGTCACAATCCTAGTGGGGGGCAAGCTTCCGTACCCCCTTTCCCAGGTCATAGACCTAGCCAGGGGCAAGCCCTTGAACCTCCTTTCCCAGGTTACAGACCTAGCAGGGGGCTTGCAGACCCCCCCCCCCCCTTTCCCAAGTCACAAACTAAAAGTAAATGAGGAGCAGATACATCCGACTTGTAAAATGTAAACAAATGTGAAATAAATATTTCAGGTAATTTTTTGTGTTTATTATGCACTTAAGAGAATAATGTATAGAGAAGAAAGCATTAGCTTTACCACTATTTATTGATTCGACAGTAAATGTTCCATACCCATAAGCCCATGTTCCAACTGGGTGACCCCATTACCGTAGGATATACAGTATTAGGGTATATCTCATTAATTATTTATTTACGACAGAACTAAAGGTCATTATGGATGAAAACGGGAGTTTTCCTATACTGTGCTCAACTCCCGTTCTTTATTAGTAAAGCTTCTCCCGTTTTGTTTTATAATAATGCCTTTGTTTTAAACATCTGACTTAGCCGGTAATTATACATATAGCTATACATCCCTGACGTCCGGCAGAAATTTCAAAACTCTTGGCAATCTCAGATTGGGTAGCCAGGTGTACCACCTGTACGCCCTCTAGCAAGGTACCTGGGACCATTCCATGATTCCTCAGATCTTCGCTGCCGCTCACGCCAGCAACATCGTTGGATTTTTCACTCGCTGTAACCTGTATAATTGCAGTTATCTTGGTGATGTACAATTTGCTGTTGGCTTTTGCCTGTTTGGTTTTATTTTGACAGAGTTAGTGGTTGGATTATAATCTCTATGTTCGTAACTTGAAAGGGGTAGGATTAGGATTTTTTTCCACCTACTGTTAAAATAACGAACCTACTTTTGAAAACATGATGGCGGAAGGAAAACACTCCGCCAACACTATGACGTCACAATCATATGATGTAAACTACGTAGACTACGTAGTATGACTTGCAAATTCTTTTCTTTTTCTATGCAAAGAATGATAAGTGAATACAAACTTACAAACCAAAAGTATTTAAGTTTTTAAAAGATAAAAGGAATATATTTTAAGAAAATATTTGTCCTATTAGTATACTTTCTTTAGATAATCATCGGTCTATTTTCAGAGATTAAATAAAACTAGCGTGCAGTTAAATTTACGCTACGTAGTTCTCATGACAATCGATAGTGTCTTAAATTGGCGGAAGAGTATTATCTCTTGCAGCGGGCAGGTCTAATTATGGTCTTACGTGAAAGAGTATAAAAAGTCCAAATTTCAGTGCTAAATTAGTGCAGTGAATTTAATCAGTCAGTGGAGGGTGCGTCTGCTTGATCCTGTTGTTATCCTAGCCTTAGACCTCTTCCAAGTTCCCCAACCCCGTGGGAGAAGGAATGTCGATCGGCAAAAGGAAATGAGAGGCATTACCGCCTGAGCAGACGTCCCCTAGAGCGTTCCTGTTAACGCTTCCCAGAACGCTCGCCTTCGCCGTCGGTTGACTCGGCTCACAGACAGGGCCTGCATCTTACATATATCCCTTAGTGTTAGACAAGAAGAGAGTTGCTTGTCATGACACGGAGCGTTTAGATTCTTAACACCTTAACGTTAGCGTCAAGAAGGACGCCGAGCGTTAAGGAATGGACTACACGCCAAGCCTCGAGTAGTTGGTAGTCATGACGCGTAACGCCGAGTGTCAGAGCATTGGACGGCAAGCTACTAACGCTGCTGTAAGAGGTTGACACGATGTTTGAAACTGAGTGCAACTTCTTTGTCATCTCTTGTTGGATGAGCGAACGTCACAGTTCCGAGCATCTGAATCGCGAGCTTCATTGTTCCGAGAGTCACGTGGCACCGAGCGTTAAGCAGTTGCATGGCGTCTAGCGTCCAGCAGTTGGACTTGACGTCAAGTGTCAAGCAGTTAGACGTGACGCCGAGCGTCAAGCAGTTCCATGGCATCAAGAGTCAAGCAGTTGAACTTACTGTCGAGTGTCTAGCAGTTAGACGTGACGCCGAGCGTCAAGCAGTTGCATGGCGTCGAGCGTCCAGCAGTTGGACTCGACGTCGAGTGTCAAGCATGACGCCGAGCATCAAGCAGTTAGACATGACGCCCAACGTCAAGCAGTTAAACGTGACGTCGAACATCAAGACTCGGACGTCGTGATTACACCAGTCAAGCCGAACGTCAATATCGCGAACGTCTTAGTTCCGATTGTAATGACCGCGAGCGTCTAGCGTTGGAACATCATTACGCCAGGCGCTATAAAAAATACACAGAGAAAAATGTTAATTGGAAAGAAATTATTTTCACACACCAAGGCCCGCCTGAACAAACTCTGTGTCTGATGGAGGGCAAGAAATAAACCCCTAATAGTAAGTAAAAGTAAGTAATGATCTTGGACCAATTGAGGCCAGAATTCAAGACCTTAAGGAGTTGACTCCTAGGAAACAAGAAGTCTCTACCTCGGTTAGAGACTTGGAGGAAGGGATCGACCATCTCCTTTCCCCTATTTATCTTTTAGAGGAATTCTCGTAGGAGAAGATCCTAAGATCCTTCATCCGTCGGTTGACTTTAAGAAACTCATGAGACTTTTTTTTCCTGAAGAGTTTCCGAATTATTTCGTGCCTGCTGCTCCTCGTTCCCCGCCTTCAGAGTTTACGCTAGGGAAGGCGTCGAAGGAGTCTCTGTTTACAAAGATGGTGCGGTCTCGATCATCTAAAAGAGTTTCGAGGATGATGGGAGACTGGATGCAATCCAAGAATAACCAGGGTAATACTGTTTTTCCCTTTTCCCTTAGCTAGATTGGCCTCCATATTTAGTGTTGGGTACAAGACGGGAGAAGTTCTCAGCTTAGGAGTTCCTACCTCTGCCCAAGGAGACTTTTTAAGTCTAGTAGACGCTCCGCGTCTGAGAAGGACCTAATACTCTGGTCAACGTCAGAGCTTGATCATCCTCTCAAAGGCGTCTTGAGAGCTTTCGAAGTATTCAATTTCCTTGACTGGACTGGGAGCCTTGGGGAAGAATGTTTCTGCCTTGAAGGATGTGGACACTGATAGTCTCAGCCTCATTATGTCAGGCATGGATAAAGCCTTAAAGGTCGGTTCCAATGAGTTAGCAGCCCTTTTCTCAGCGGGGGTCTTTAAGAAAAGAGCCCAAATGTGTTCTTTTCTGTCCATTGGGGATACACCCATTCAGAAGTCAGAATTGAGGTACGCACCCCCTTTTTTCTTCCTCTCTTCTTCCTCAAGAGTTGGTCAAAGAGGTCTCTTCCGCTTTAGCCCTAAAGGTCACACAGGATTTGGTGTCTAAATCAGCAAGAAAGATTCTGCATACTCTTTTCTCTAAACCGCACAAACAACAGTAGGAACCAGACTAAACAACTTCTGGCAAGCCTAGTAGAGGAGAGGAGCAGACCTTTGATCCATACTAATACTAAAGAAGGGATGCAAAATCTTTTTCCTTGTGAAACCTTTAATAGTAACTCTGATAGACCTCTCCGCCAGATACAGAGAGGAGCCAAAGAGACAGGCTATGCAACATCAAATGTCTCTCTTATTGGAGAAGGAGGCTATTGACCGGTCCTGGATGTAAGTGCTCTCAACGCCTTTGTTTAGAAGACAAAGTTCTCCATGGAGACATCGAAATCAGTCCTAGCAGCAGTAAGAAAGGACGACTGGATGGTCTCTTTACACCTCCAGGATGCTTACTTCCACATCCTAATCCATCCGAACTTCAAGCAATACCTGAAGGTTCGTGTATCGGAGAAAGTTCTTCTAGCCATAGACCTCTTTCAAGCTCCCCAACCCCTGGGAGAAAATGTCGACCATAGACCTCTTCCAAGCTCTCCAACCCCTGGGAGAAGTAATGTTGAACGACGAAAGGAAATGAGAGGCTTTAGCTCCCGAGTAGACGTCCCCTCGAGCATACCTGTTGACGTTTCCCAGGACTCTCGCCTTCATCATAGTAAAGGTGAGGTAAAAGTGTTTTCGTCAACTTCAGAAGACGCAGCGCCCAGACGAGGCTGGCGTCAAGCTTCCGGACCTCTGAATAGAAAGATGGACACGGTCAATCAGCGTCCTATCATGACACTGCAAGCTCCTGGTTTTAGTCTTTGGAGCAGTCCTGAGCGTATTCATTCTACCGAAGAAAGCTCTCCTGCCAAACGTCCTTTAAGGATGTCGGCAACTGTCAAGAAACGTCCAACTCGCCCAATTGCAGGACAGTTGTCTGAGCCTGGCATGACCTCGGTTCATGCTCCTCCTCCACCGTCAGACTGGTTATCGTCCACTGGACGTTCTGCGCATTCTTTAAACTGCGTAGAAAGCAAGCTTGTGGTAGACGTGATGTCTCCTGTACCACAACAAGTTGACCCTAATTTTATTATGCTGCAAGATATGCAACAGAAACTCTCTTCGCTCATGCAAGTTTATCAGCCTGCGGACAACAAGAGAGTAGCAGGCCTAGTCCCTGAGCGTCGGGAAGCTTCACACCTGGACGCCAAGTGTCGTAAGGCTACTAGTCGAGAGGTTCTTGACGACGAATTTCTTTACAACTCCCCCGTTAAATGTCTTGTTTCAGCCACTTCAACACAAAGGAGTCAAGCAGCCAGACGTGACGTCGAGCGTCCAGCTAACGTGACGTCGAGCGTCCAGCTATAACGTGACGCCGAGCGTCCAGCTATAACGTGACGTCGAGCGTCCAGCTATAACGTGACGCCGAGCGTCCAGCTATAACGTGACGTCGAGCGTCCAGCTATAACGTGACGCCGAGCGTCCAGCTATAACGTGACGTCGAGCGTCCAGCTATAACGTGACGTCGAGCGTCCAGCAAGACGTGACGTCAAGCGTCCAGCAAGACGTGACGTCGAGCGTCCAGCAAGACGTGACGTCGAGCGTCAAGCGGGATGCGACGTCGAGCGTCAAGCAGAGTGCAACGTCGAGCGTTAAACGGCTCGTGACATGGACGTGTACGCATTTCCGCCATTCAAAATTCATTACAAAGTGATGCAAAAGTTTGTGTCACACGAAGGGACCAGATTGACTCAAGTGGCCCACTTTTGGCCCTCAAGAGAGTGGTTCACAGAGGTACTGGAATAGATGGTAGACACTCCAAGAAGCCTTTCATTAAGAGTAGATCTACTCAAACAACCCCACTTGGAAAGGTACCATCAAAATCTCAAAGCTCCTCTTCTGTCTTCAGATTATCAAAAAACTCACAAGAGCTAGAGGTTTTTCGAAGGAGGTAGCTAGGGCTATTGCAAGAGCAAGGAGGTTTTTAGAGAGTGGTGCAGAGTCAACTGTTTCCTTGTCCAGTACCTCTATAACTCAGATTGCTGACTTCCTGTTATATCTTCGAAGGAAACGCAATTTTTTCGGCCTCTACCATCAAGGTATACAAGATTATGTTAGCAACTGTATTCAGGCACATAAACTTGGACCTTTCTAATGTTAAAGACCTACAGGAACTTCTCAAATCGTTTGAAACATCAAAGCAATAGCACCAGGATTCACCAGCTTGGAATCTGGATATAGTCCTGAAGTTCATTATGAGTGACAGGTTTGAGCCCTTGCATTCAGCTTCATTCAAGGACTACACAATGAAGACCCTATTTTTGGTCAGTCTGGTGGCAGCTAAATGAGTCAGTGGGATTCATGCTTTTAGTTAAAACGTTGGTTTTTCAAGATAACAAAGCCATTGGCTCATTGCAGTTAGGTTTTCTCGCCAAGAACGAATGCCCTTCTCAACCTCGGCCCAAGGCTTTTGAGTGTCCGAACCTTTCGGATGTGGTTGGCGAGGAGTTGGAGAGGGTCCTCTGCCCAGTAAGAGCCCTGAAGTTCTACCTGGACTGAACGAAAGAGTTGCGAGGCAAGTCGGAAGCTCTTTGGTGCTCTGTCTAGAAGCCCTCGTTACAGAGGTCGAAGAATGCACCTTCATTCTTCATCAAGTCAAGACGCATGAAGTTAGAGCTGTAGAAACTTCGGTGACCTTCAAGCAGAATAATTCGTTGCAGAGCATTATGGACACAACCTTTTGGAGGAGTAAATCTGTGTTCGCTTCACATTATTTGAAACGTGTATAGACACTTTATGAGGACTGCTTCACTCAGGGACCATTCGTAGCAGCGAGTGCAGTAGTGGGGGAAGGATCCACCACTACATTCCCATAATCCTAATACCCTTTTCTTCTCTTGGAACTTTTGTATTTTTATGGTTGTTCGTGGAGATTGCGAGTGTCTTCCACAATCATTGATTTTAGTCAGGTGGTCAATTTGTTCCTTGAGAGTGCCCAGAACAAGGGTATTGGAGGAGGTCCTGTCACATAGAGGTTTTTAGACCGGTTTGACAGCTCCTAGAGGTCTTCAGCCCCCTGGGTGGATCGCTGGATCTCATAAGGAAAGCGGACATAATGAAAGAATTCTTTGAAGTCAGCTTCCTTATCAGGTACGAACCCTTAAGCTTGTTTCTTAACTCTTAAGTAAAATTCCAACAATGTTGGCTGTCTCTGACCCTCCACCAAGGGTGTCAATCAGCTATATATATAACTACCGGGTAAGTCAGATGTTTGAAAATATTTTCATAAAATAAATTTTTTAACATACTTACGCGGTAGTTATATATAATTTAATTCCCCCCCCCCTCCTCCCCTCTAGAGACCTATGGGCATGGAAGATCTGAGGAATCATGGAATGGTTCCAGGTATCTTGCTAGAGGGCGCACAGGTGGTACACCTGGCTACCTAATCTGCGATTGCCGCGTTTTGAAATTTCTGCCGGACGTCAGGGGCATATAGCTATATATATAACTACTGGGTAAGGATGTTCAAAAATTTATTTTATTATGAAAATATCATTTTCACTCGCATATTTAGTAACAGACCTTTTGAATTAAAGGAAACTTCCAAAAGTGTTATATTACACATATTAGAATTTTTTATGTAACCGTTTTTTTTTTTTTTTTTTTTTTTTTTTTATAGCCTGTGGAGTAGCTAATGGCTGGTGTATTTGTAGAATGTGCTTGTGGGGAAAATGTATGAAGATAAGGTCCTTTACATTGACTCACTGGCTGCCATGTTTGTGTTAAGTGCTTTATGGGGAATACGAAGTTTATAATGACATTTAAGTGTGATAGCAGTGCATGATTATTTCTTAATATTGTTCTTTGAAAAAGTGTCAAGTTAATTCAGATATTTTTTTAAACTAAACTTATGTTAGTCAACCCGTTAATACCACTGAATAGGCAACAATGCTTTATGAAAGATCCTTTTAGGTAATTATAAAAGCAAAAGTGTCATGTTGAATTTCATTTTATGATTATACAAAACAATTGGTGAATTTTTAAAAATATTTTCACAAATATTTTCTTTTATCTCAGGTGCATCCTAAGCAATGAGTTATGGGAGACAGAAAACTGAGGGTTTATAATTTTTCTGCCCTTCAATGACACCACAGAATCAATAAAATCCAGCTGATGTGCAGTAACTGGAGTTTCAAAGGTAAGGTTCATAAAGATAATTGTTTGTTTGATTTGAATGGTATTATAAAAAATGGTGGCTTGCAATTAGATTGAGGTCAAATTGCCTTTTTAAGTAAATTAAAATGGAATTAGATCTCTTATCTCTTATGTTTACTGAGGATTATAGATTGCCAATTTATTACATTACGATGGATTAGTACTTTTGATGGATAATGTTAATAGATTGTTAATGGATTGCATTAGGATATGTGAGATTAATATTGCATAAGGTTCAATTTCGATGATAATTTTATTCTTAATTAGTTATTCAATGCAAAATTTAATTTTTAGATTACAATAGGATTTTCTTTTGTCTGTACTGCATTGACAGTTGTTAGTGTGACTAATTCTAGATTTTAATCAATGTAGGGAGTTGAAATTTTTTAATGCTTTTGTCAGAAGACTAATATAGTAGCCTACACTATTGGATTAATGATGAATTAAAAGACGGATTTGATTGCCAATAGATACGGTTGATTTGGATTTCCAATTTGTTCCGACACTACATACAAATCTTTTCACACTCCACTATGGATAAATAACCCACTTGCTGGGAAACTAGCCATAAACTTTCAAGCAACGTATAACACCCCACGGCTAGTTAACAGTGGAAGACCAGCGCCACTGCTCACACTCACCGAGTGTATCAAATCAATTTTTGTTTTTGGTTAGGAGGAGGAGGAGGTGTCGTCCCTTTCCACTGCTAAGAAGGAACCTGCCTATAAACTTGCCATTAAGTTAGTAGGCAATGGAAAAATAAGTCCAAAAGGGATTTGTCTCCCTTGGGGATTTCCCCATAGCCAAAGTATTCATGGCGTTTTTCCTCCGGCACCTCCTTCCCTCCAAGCGGCCTCTGCTCGATCTGTTGTCTTTGGAGAACGAACGAGCAAAAATGTCGATCATTGATCCCTGGATATTCCTAATTTTCTGAGGGCCTGGCTGCTTTCGGTAGTGAAGCGGCAGCACCCATGACCAGAGCGGAGTCTTTCTTGCCTTCCTTAGGGCTTTTGGATCTCCCCACTTAGCAGTTCTTCAATTTGCTGATCCATGGAACACAGTGGAAGCCCACATCTACCTCCGCAGGGGTCAGCCTGGTCCTTTCCATCCCCGAGCTTCTGGAGGGGTTTTATCTCATACAGGTCTATGGTCATTGCTGATGCATTCTACACAAGTTGGCAGTAGAGCAGTTGCTGGCTGGCGCTCTCAGGAGTACCTGTCAGGCATGCAATACTTTTCAATGGAGCAGGCCAATTGAGATTGCTCATTGTGTTGGGTGGACCTAACAGCCTAAGCTTGCTCAGTGCGCTGTGTTCCCTTGGCAGGAGAAACTTTGTTTTTCATACCTGCCTCCTTTGTGGAGGCATTCTCGGCAACTCCATGGTGGCAGAGCTCTGAGTTGATAGTAGGGTTTCCCGGAGTCCCGGCCAGGCTTGCAATCCCCTCGGGGTGAGCATGTTAGCTGATTTCGATCAGCCAGGTGGGCACACTTAGGGACCTGAGCTTATTCAGTGTGCCGAGTTCCCCCAGCAGAAGAAACACATTCGGTCTCTTCCTCCATCTTGCAAGGAAGGTTGCCCTTCTTGCCAACGCGAAAGGGCTTCCAATATTGAGGGGTCTGTCCCCTAGTAAGCGGGCTTTAGACTTGTCTATGCCTCGGTCTAGCTCTTCTGATCACCTAGATGGCGATGGCAGTTGCTGCCACCTCACTGTCGTGAGACATAACTCTTCAGGGTTATTGCCACAGATGTTTACTCCCTACAGGATAGAAAGTTCTTCGGAGCATCCTCATGGTGATGCCTCCCAATCACTTGTGGTCACTGCCTCTCACCATTGTACAAGTCTCATGAGCATAATCCGTCGGGGTTATTGCCTCGGTCCAGTACTTCCTATGGGATAATGAGCTTCGGAACCCTCACATGTTGATGCTCTCCAACTGCTTGTGGTTGCTGGCTCTTGCTATCGCACCCCTCAGGGCACAAGGAGTCAAGTGAGAAAAAACATTTTGAGGCTATTGCTGCAGATCTGTACTCTTTATGGGATAGAGGCAGCTTGGTCTGATATTCACGAGGAATGGCAGCACACGTCTGCCTTGCTCGTAACCTTTCAAGCACCTACCTCCTCCTGCAGATTCCTTGACGAATGTTCATTCCCCAGTTTACGATGTTTGAACTTGTGGATGAACAGATCATAGTTGCTTGAAAGAGTCTTAACTCGCCTGCCACGTGCTGTGGATCTGAGAGGGCGAACTCCTCGTGCTGATGAAGATTTTTTCACTTCTCTAGCTGCATGCTACTCAGGTATGCTCTCCCAGAGAATTAGCGGTTCATTAGCTTCATGCGTACACTCGCATGCTTGCTAACATGTTCACGATGATACAGTTCTTGAACGATCAACTCCTTTTGGGCAGCGTCACTGCGCTTTAACACAGATGCACTGTCCTGCATGCTTGTGTGCGAGCTCCTAATGCTGATGAAGGCTGTTCTCTATGCTAGTTGCATGAGCTTCTTCATGAGTGCACACGCGCTCGTGAGGAGTAGGAAGGGCTAGTTACCACTATACTATAAAGAACTTACTGATATCTTTGTTTGTGAAGGACACTCTTGGCTTCAGCCTATTGAAGCCATCAATCAGACATGTTTAAACCCTGTTCCAATGCATCAATAGCAGTTTTTCTCAGTTGATGGTTGTATCCCTTGGGGGAAACCAGGTTCTCCAAGCACTTATCACCCTTGTACCCCAGGCATAGAAGGTCTGCCCTTAAGTGGCCTCCTTCATCCCATCTGGTCCTCATCAAAAGCTTCAGATTGTACTTGTAAGTATCAAGGTACTTAGACTCTTGAGACTTGCAAAGACTCCAACAGTATTTTACCTCAGGGGAACAATCAAATCAGGAACGGAGAGATCTGAGGTGGGATTCGTTTTTTCTAACTGATACCTGTCTCAAGGGGGAAAGGGGTCTCGTTTACAAACATTTATCGATGTTCGTTGATGGAGTTGGTACGTAACGAACTATTCGTGCCGCTCCCAGATCTTCGGTCTGACCCGGTGGACCCATCACAAGGGATTCAGTCCATAAGACTGGGCTTTTGAGATTGATTTTTCTCGGGGAGATTTGGTCTGCCTGTGAAAACTTGCATCGCGGGCAGTTCCCCTGAGAACGGCAGTGCATATACCTTATATAAATGTGGTTTTTTTCTGTGTGATTATTGGTCTATGGTTGGACTTATGCACTTATCTACCTTCCTTACAAATGTGATTGAAGATGCGTTTCAACCTTGTCTTTTGGTAGTTGCTTACGACCGATAGCCTGCTAGACAGCGAATAGCATGGGTAGTTCACTTTGATACTGATTATCCTCCAGAAATATCTCGTTACTTTGGTGTTTACTAGTCTCCCAGACCTGTTAACAATTGTGTGCACTTTTCAACAAGAAGGAACTTGTGTTGTTTGTTGCATAAAGTTTTTCTGAGACCACACATTTTTTACTTGATATTTTAACACTTGTTTAAAAGAAATTAAAGTTTGATTTTGATATGGTAAATGTAATAACGGTTTATTTGGCTGGTCTATGTAATACATTATTTATTTAGTTTAGTTACATATCCAGGTAACATCACATATATCAAAAATTTTTATATTACTGATCTGTTTGTATATATATATATATATATATATAATATATATATATATATATATATATATATATATATATATATATATATATATATATATATATATATATATATATATATATATTATAAAAAACTTATTTTCCAATCCTACTGATATCAATACAGAATTCTGTGAAAGATGAACTGCCAATTAAATTAAGAGAAAAAATGCAAGTCCTGATCCTATGAAGATATTCTTATCAATAATTAGGCCATTAGAAAAGATAACTTAACCAAAGCCATGTTTGTCATTAAATTATTAGTGTATAATCCCCGAGGCCTGGATTCATAAAAACGAGCACTTGATTCTGTGAGCTTGCAATTGTGAGAAAGTCATGCCGACTCTTGCTAAAGAACCGGTTATGTAAACGCACTATAATAGCCAAGACTATAATTTGCTAGTTTGTGCAAAATATGTTTAGTAATTAAATTAGGCACCGATATGTCGGCCAAGGGAATAAGCCAGGATAGGACAGCCAATGATAAGGGAGGATTATATAATATATGGGTAAGGTTGAATAGATTTTTATTGATTTATGATAACATTGGTTAATCATTGGCAAAAGACATATAGTTTTGTGTTTAGTAATGTTGAAGACATAACTCCAGAAAGACCATGTTGTTAGATTTAGTGTTTTTAGGTATACCCATTAGGTAAAAAACAATAACCTTGAATAAACTCTTCAATGAATTGTTACTAGGTTAGTGAATCAGTGTGTGAGATAAGTTTTTCATAGTCTAAGGCAAGATAAAATGGCGAATCTGGGTAGAATTAATGCTGGTTCATTGATTCAAGGTTAAACAGAAAATCCACGTAGATAAATGAATTAATAAGTTAGGATAGTTTAGGAAAGATCCATACAATATATATAAATATATAATGAAGATTTAGTAAGGCCTTTTAATTACGAGAGTGGTACATTTCCTTAATAAATTTAGGAAGTTGCAGGTCATTATTTATGTTTCTAGGAGAGTAAAAACACCAATTTAATTATTCAGTTGCACAGCAGTATACTCTTATATACTAAGCAACATTCGACACCTGAAATTTTAGTGTCATAAATTCTATTTTTGCTCAGAATATATTCATACCTTGTTTATAGATATGAGTATTGTTTGTGTGTGACCAGGTATCCTCTGTGGTGTGAGGTAGAATATTTTATTCATGAAATTATGATTTATTGAGTAGTTCTTGAAAATTGCAGGGATTAATTGAAGGATTAGGGGAGCTCCAGTTTGTCATTGAATTAGCAGAGGCCAGTCATTAGATTATTCTATGAAGTATTCCCTATTTGGGACTTAGGAGTAATACATTTTCACTTTGCAAGATATACTTCGACTGTAATATTTGATATAAATGTCATGGGCATGCCTAGTTTGTCATTATTTTATATTTAATGAATTAGTGTCTATATTATAGTTATATCATTCATAATGTTTTAATAAAAATACAGTCTGGATATGGAAGTGCACAATAATATATGTGAATAAGGCTGATGTATTTATACAATTAACATCTTTTATTTTTTCAGACTAAACTCGTCAAAAGAAAAGGAAATTTATAGTCTGCTGAAAACCAGAAACTAAACTGAAAATATGAAGAGTATTATGAGACATTTCTAATGACATCAAGATGAAGACCAGCAACGAATTATCTGGGATTTACAACAGGAAAAAATTCAAGAGGTTTCTGAGGAAGACAAAATCGATTAATTTCTTATTTAAAAAGGAGCACAGAGTTGTACGGGTAAAGAACCCACTCTTATCATCAAATTTCTAATGGTATAATATCCTTATCAAGAGATATTATAGTACTACAGATTCTTGAAATGTCCAGTTGACTATATTTTTAGATGGTTGTGTTACATGGTCACAATATTTATATTCCATAGGTTTAATAGCAATCAATAACTGAAGATAAAAAAAAGTAACAGTAAATAACTTTTATTTTTCACACAATGATATTACCAAATTATTTCATAGATAAAGTATTTATTCCTTAAAGCTTGAAATCTAATTGTTAAAGCTATTTACTTTTTTCTGACTAGTAGTAAGCATTGCATTCGCTCTTAATCTTTACAAAGTCATTGCATATAAAACAAATGTTTGTTTTTTTAGTTAAAAAATCTTCAATACTATATTTTTTTAGTAAATTCAAAGCACTCAAAATTTCACTTGAAAATTAGGTCCAACTCACCATTTATGAGCTTGTTCAACTTTAAAATTAAAATTGAAATTTTTTAATTAATATTAGATAAATAAGAACAATAATTGGTTTAGTTTTCTGAAACTACTTGGCAAATATGAGTATATTGAATGATAAGGGATTCCTGTTACCCTACCTCTTTAATTAGCCTGTATTATTATAGATAATGGTAAATGGATTGGTTTATATGTATTATTGTATCTTCATTTGGAAAAGGAGGAAACTGGACGTCAACAATCAATTTATACAAGCGGCGCATGACTCTGATCCATTGAAAGTGTATTTTCGATGTTCAAACTCATTATTTAATTTTTTGTTTCATGGTTGACTCCTTAGATTTAAGAAGTATTTAAAAGATTATTTTATTTGCATAAATTTTGGAAGGGGAAACTTTTTATAGATTTATTTTTTCAGTGTGTATCATTCAAACAATGTAGTGACGAACCTTTTAATTGTGACTTTCATATGGAAATTTTAGATAAAAAAAAATGTATTCCCAAGATTTTAGGCAATAAAATTTCAATATCTATTCGAGATTAAATAAAAAAAAAAACGGTCAGTATTAAAGAAAAAAAGATGATGCATTTTCGAAAATTTTAAGTGTTGAGAAAAAGGTCTTCAAAAAAAATTTCTTTAGACTTACTGAATAGTCTTTAATATGTATAAGTAAGGTCTTTTAGCAATAATTTTCTTCAACATCGGGGATCATAAGGGCGTAAGCTTCATATTTCAGGGTTAATTACTAATTAATTAAGAGTGCCTTGTCTCAACTACTCCCAACAATGTACACTGCACTTGTCAAATCTGCGCACATATCCAAAATGTGTGGCCAATGGTTTAAATGTCATCTGACGTCTTGTGTATATTTTAAGCAAATTTTACGTTCTTACATATTTGATTATTGTTTCCGACACTTTATGCATCTTTTATCATACTCATAACATAAAAATATAAACATATAAGCAAGTCGTCAAAGAAATAAGAACAATTTTAGACCAAAAAAAAAAATATATATATATATTTAAGGAGGCCCATATAATAGAAAACGGGTAGTTGCTTTATTGGTTCTTAGAAAATGGTAATGTTACTTTGAATGGTCAATTAAAGTAAATACGGATTTTTTTTTTTGGACGTATAGGTAAATACGAATCTAGGTCAGAAAATGTTTCCGCAAGGGACCAGACCCGATTGTGCGAATTTACATTCAAAGGCTTTTCAGCAATACCAATGTTTTAATTTAGAAATCCATTTAAAACATGAATTATGGACGTTCTCCTAGCCAAAATTGTAGAATTATGGACGTTCTCCTAGCCAAAATTGTAATAATCTGAATTTCCAAAATTCCATCCAGTTGGTGGGTCACGTTCCTAAACTAGCTGTTGAATGGAATGCCAGTTTCCTCCGAGCCAATGTATATATTTCTAGAACGTATCATTTTTAGAATTTTGTTAAGTACTGTAAACAAGTTATTTAAAAGTCCGACTGAAGTGTAATTAACTTATCTTTTTAGAGATTCATTCAAATTCATTCTACAAGCTGTGTATTACAGCACATTAATTGGATGTGAATATTACCTCCTCATTATTTTAACAATATAAATATTCTCATCTTTGCCTATGTAGGCCTATGCCTTTCTGAGACTATCATCTAATTATTACCAACTATCTGCATTTTCTAACACACAACTTCAAAAATTTAGGCTTACGTTCTTAAATAGTATAAATAGATTTTTTATGATAGAAGCTATTGGGCAAAGAAAAGTCTGGTCCACTGATTAACCACATCGTGTGGTGTTAAGTCCAATATTTTTGTTGGTGGGGGCTGGGGGCAGAAGAATAGCTTCTTATATTCTAACAATCAACATCTGTATGAATATTAGTGTTATACTACAGCTAAATATATAGTATTATATTAACTGATAATTTTGGTGTAATATTTCAGAATAACCGTCTTATTTCCTTCCCTTTTTTGCAATAATATCAGAATTTTGCCTAACTGAAATATCATATAAAGGCCCAGTACTAACTTATTTTTCATATACAGTTAAACGAAGGGAGAACCAAGTATGCTCTATAAAGATTGCTTTTTCATTTATTGAAAACATTAACATCTGGTGCGAACAATTAATCTGTTTATCTTGTGTGACGGGATGCAAGGAGTCATAAATAGAACAATTTTGAATATTTTCGAAGGGAATCACTGTATTTAAGGTCTTAAATAGGATTGCTATGCATTACAAGGCTATTATAACACACACACACACACACACACTCTCTCTCTCTCTCTCTCTCTCTCTCTCTCTCTCTCTCTCTCTCTCTCTCTCTCTCTCTCCTTCCTTAGAATCAAGGTTATATCCGCAAGAAAAAAAAGAGCAGTTTCAAAATAAGATTGTTTGGAAACCTTTTTTTTTTTTTTTTTTTTTACCCCAAGGTGGTTGTAAGTTTAATGTTAAAAACCTTAGATTAATAATTTTACAAAAATTTAAAAATTTTAATCATTCTGGTCACCGGTTACGAATAACATTCCAAAAGCTTGTTTGCTGTAGCATATCTTAGTCATATATGCTTTTCAATCCAGTTAAGTCATTTGTGTCTAAAAAAAAGTTAGAATGACAAAATTGCTATTCAAAGGATAAAATTTCGTCTACTGGTTTTAAGCTTTGCATATTCTTTATACAAAAGAAGAAATTAACAGCTTAGTACTCTCGTCTAGATTATGGTCTATAATTAATAACAGTTGTAATTTACAGCATTTTGTTAAAAGGTTATATGAAGGGAATAGTTATTTTAGTTCCGGGGAAGCATTAGTTTTTCCATGAGAGTTCAGAGAATTTGCCTAAACCATCAGTGAGGTAGTTTTAAATCAACATTCACGTAATATTCATTAAATTGTATGTTCTAAGAATAGTTATAAAGTAAAACTTAGATTATATCTGAAAGGCTCAATGGAGTTGTTATACTTAAAGAAAGGGTGAAGATTAATGGTTTGTATAGAGACTGCTGACATTTTGTTGTGGATACGTAGGCTAAACTTGATGGGATATAGTTAGGAAGGAATTACACATAGGGCACTGCTTTTAAGGAAAAAGATATCAGATCGGGACCAATTGTTTAAGACATTGGGAAACTCAAAGAAAGAATAATCTGATTTTTAAAACCTTTTATTGAACGCCTGCGAGATAAATTTCAAAGTAAAATCTTGAAGGAATTTTTAAAGGTTAGCATTGTTAAGGTATTAATATTTAGAGAGATTAGAGGGTAGCGCAGTGGTTGAAACTTTCATTGTAATAGAAATATAGATTGTATATTTTATACCTATCAAAAGTGGTTTTATAGGAAAAATGCCTTGGAAATCTAATCAAAATAACTTCATATAAATAGTAAGGGAATTGAATTTGGTGGATAGTTTTTTTTTCACATCTATGTAGCAAAGCTGATAACATATGCTTAAAACCAGTTGCTTTTTATATACAATAAAATACTGTTTTGTCATTTACGATTTTATTAGATTCAATTATTAATCATTAAAGCTTGAGATGCTTGTATAATTCATTAATGTACATTGATTAGAATGTTTATTTCAAATGTATTGTTGTAATTAATAGGCACTTCTTGATAAGGTTTATTACATCTGAATGATTGGTATGATTGAAAATTCTCCGAGATAAGAGTTCCATCATCCTGGTGGTTATTTTATGGGAAGAAAGTGACATAGCATTGCTAATATTATGGCTTCATAAATAAGTAAAGGTAGATGGCCCAACATTATCACTTCATTGGTTAGAAATATGGGCAATACTGACTACTTTATTAATGCCCGAGGTTCATTATAGCAACAGAGCTGGGACGGAATTGTTCATGGTATTGAATACAAGAATTAGGAATGGCTAAAAAAATTGGTTTCTTCATCCATGGTGAAAAATGAGATATCTTCAGTGAAACAAAGGAGGTGTTAGCAAGGGAGGTTATTATTTAATATCCCCCTTAAGAAATGTTAGAAGCCTAAGATATTCTTCATTTCTCAAAACTGAAATAGAAAGGCAAGATTAATCTTATTTGAGAGATTGACTCTGAACAACATTTGTTCAGTAAACTATTTCCTAAAAAATCGAATCTGAATTGCACAGGCTCAAGTTGTTAGTGATATTGATACTAATGGCAGTGATGGAGAGACTGCATGCCTTTGTGGGTCAAATGAGGCATTTCTAGGAATAGTTTACTGAGCAGAAGTTTTCAGAGTCGAGCTCTTATCATAAGACTGGTCTTCCCTATCTTATTTCAGTTTTGAAAATGAGAAAAATCTTAGGCTTCACCATTGATTATGGGGGGGGTATTAAGAATTCATTTCCCCTGCTAAACCCATGGATTGCTCAACTTAGACCTCTCATTTCCGATGTGGAGTAAGAAATTGATTCGAATTAGCTATTCAAATTTCTTGTACTCAATATCATAAACAAATCCTTCCCAGCTGTGTCGCTGTAAAGAACCTGGGACATTGATATAGTAGTCAGTATTGTCCATATTACTAACTAATGAAGTAGAAATACTGGGCCATCTATTTTTACTTATGTAGTCATAGTATTAGTAGTGTTACATCACTTCCTTGCCATAAAATAACAACCAGGACCCTTGCTCCCGTATCTTGGATAGTTTTCGTCTATACCATTTATGTAATAGAACTTATCAAGAAGTGCCTATTAATTGCAACAAAATGTTTGAAATCTTTTTATCTTGAATATTGTTTTGCTGATGTTTATACTGTTAAATATTTTTACCATATACATTGTAACTTTGAGAAAATGGAAATAAAATGCATATGAAAGGTATTACACTTTTTAATTTAGTTTCCCCGGTATATAAAGAAAACCTTTATGGTATACAAAAAGAAAACGGGATGAAAATTTAAGATAAAGAAATTATTTTAAACTTAATAACTTTTGAGTATTCTCCCTATATTAAGCCTCATATGGCAGTGTGTTCTCCTTAAACGGCCCCCTGCCCCTTCTAGCACCAGCAAATGCCTTATTCCCCACTAAAAAGAGGCTAAAAGGCTTACGAAATAGTCCTTGCTCTTAACTAGTCACTTGTCCGTTTGAACTGTTGTTGATCCCCCATATACAGTTTGTTCACCCTCCACTGGGGTATGAGAGCAGCAGTACCAGTGTCTTATGAATATAAAGTACAAGGTCAAGATGGCCGACTTTGTCTCTGTATTTCATTTTGGACCCAAGTTCACTTCTTACCCAACTGTCTACCAAGTAATTTTTTCTTGACTAAAGTCATGATGATAATGTCCTTGTTATTTCCATTAGTTAATATTTCCTAAAAGCCTCTTATTCAATCTAGAAGATATTGAATTAAAATTTTAGGTACGAAAGTATATCTTGAGTTTGTAGTTAAAGCTAGCCAAAAAAAAATATATGGACGAAGAAATACATAAACATTTGATAATCACTTTTATTGTAGAAGATTGAATGCCAAAGATGACAGGTTTCAGTATAATCCGTTTAGTTATATTATGGAAATACAAAAACTATAAAGTCAATGACAATGACATATATATCAAATTCATGAAACCCCATTTCCTGAAAGCTTTAAATGCCCAAGATTCAAAGAAAATTTAACGTTTGCCATGCATTAAGCTCACGAGTCGACAAAGAGAGGCTCTTAGGCGAGTCACCCTTCATCTTATTTTGTGCACTGAATGACAAACACCCGTTTTCTTTGTTTATCCACCAGTGTCCATTTTCTTTTACTGAACCACTGAACTTGGATTTTAAAGCTCAGCATTTGAGGTTACATATTTCATGCTTGTGTAAGTAAGTAGTGCTTTCTCTAATAGAGAAGTAAAATTATTAATAAAAAAAGGAGGAAAAGGAAAGCCCACCAAGGCCATCCCCTGTCCCACCTAGTAACCAGAAACTTAATGCGAAGTTTTCTTCTGATGAATCAATGTTACTAGGCCCTTGAATGCTTTCCTTTTCCACCTCCTTTTTTCGATTTTTTTTTATTAATAATTTTACAAACAATGATTACAGGGTTGTAATTTAAAGACTCCAGGAATAGTTTGAAGCTCTCCTGAAGTTAAATGGTAAAACACTTATATAATTTATTACAATACTATAAGGCAGATTCCAGCGATTATAAGTAACGTTATGGGCTTGGACAAAAGTTATGCCTAAACCAGAAACAAAATTCTAAAATAAGCAACAGTGTAATTTTCAAGCCTTATTGTGCAATTTCAGAACGATCCATTACTACAGACACCTGAAGCTCTCTGAAAAGCAGACAAGATTCACAAATGCCAAGGTGCCTCCCTGTCTCGTCCCTTTTAATGCACATGATTGAGTCGGGTAAAAGAGAAGAGCCGTGCAAGACTACTGCCCTGACCATCCTTGCTACTCCTCCCAGCAGACAGTCAGATCGGACCGAAGTACGCATTCATCTTACACGTGGACACCTGAATCACTTTAGCTGTGTAATAGAGTTCTCAAATGCAAACCCTTAAAAAGCAACGATGGAAAGCGAGTTTAACCTGATAGGCTACACTATATAAAGCTAACGAGGCAGTTCTAAACAAAATAATAGAGATTCTATATAACCATGACTAAAAAAATAACACTAAAATGACTTTTCTTTTTACATTCTGATAAGACATCATTAAGAAATATATTATTTTAATTGATTATCTACCTACAGTTAGTAATTTATTGTTTTATTTCTAAGTTAATGTAACTCCCAATAACAAACATAGGCCCACAACTAATACTCCCAAAATACATAGTACTCCTAGAAATATGATTATGCTAAATACATACCTAGAATTAAATAAAATCAAACCCACTAGATACTATGCTTGGCTAATCATCTTTTAATTCACTATCTTCAGCTTATAATTCCTTACTATAGTATGTTATCCTCAGAAAAGAAGTCTTTAATATGCTATCATTACCATATAACTATATACAATGCACTCTTTATATTATAACCTCTTACTATACCTAATCCCTTATTATACTATCACGAACATATATTGCCTGACTAAGGTCTCCTCAGCCACTAATCAAAGGAGATGATTCTTTATTGCGTATTTTACTCAGGTCCTGTGTAACTTAATACATCTCTTCCTTCCGGTCAAAATAGTTATGATCAAGCTATTTTCAGAAATTAAAATTATTTGATACTTTCTAGATTTTTGTCATCAACCCAATGGGAAATGAAGTTTAAAATGTGTCTTTTAGAATTATGAGAATGAATTCAAACACAACTCACAGACGGAGATGAGTTCTGTGCAGTACAATATTCTCTACTGAAAACCGCCACAAAATGAACAGATATCAAATGATATTTATAATCTTAGTCTTGTTAGGAACACTAATGTCTCTAAGCTCATAAATACCTTTCAACGTAAGATAGTTAAAAAAAAAAAATATCACTGAAGGCAAATCTATCAAATACTGAATTTTCTATAACTTCCAACAGTTCCACAAAGATAATGACATTTAATAATAATGAATTCATTACGCATTTTAGATCAGAACAAAAAGGTAATAGAATTTTTTCGTATTAGAGAAACACAGGACCAGCAATAAAAACTCTACACAAGTTGATTATTGTTTGGAAAATATATACTAATAAAGAGCGAAGCATCAAACTCAAATTTCTTAAGAACGTAAGAAAAATTAAAATCATCTCTCATCTATTTCTCGGTGACTTTATGAAAAGTTAAATTTTCTTCCTAGATACATCAGCAAATCGCATAATCAATAGTTGAAAACTCTAAAATCTTTATATAATTTGCAAATCACATAATACTTCAAAACTCTAAAATCGAGAAAAGAACGCGTTCCTAAAGGAAATGAACTTATAAGTAAAAAATATAGTCATCTCAGAAAATCTATATTGTTTAGGCATATACTAAAACTTAAGTGATCTTTTTGCTCTTGATACATTTCAAAGATTATAACAGGAGCTATTTAATAAAAAAAAAAAAAAAAAAACCTAGAACGGCATTTTTTGTTTTTTATTTCATCGGCTTAATGAAGCTGAGGATTCTACACTCTTGAAAAATACTTCTTTTGAAGAAACTGGAGTTTGAAGCTTATTAATTAGCTGACTGACTGAGTGTTGTACTTACTAAATGGATAGAGGACTTTTTTCATCCTTTTTCATAATCAAATAAAATTTCTCCAGAAGCTACGCTACGCGATTCAAAACCCACCTTATTTTTTTTCGAAAAAAGATCCTATTTCATTACCACCTACATAAAAAATCTGTAACAAACTTTCAGTCTAACTTCTTTAAAGAAACACTAACAAAAAATCCATTTCCCTTTTCCCCCTTGGGACATGATCTATTAAAGGGAAATGGGCAAAATAACGACCTAGCTTCTCCATAGGAATCTCACACCAATCATTCAATACTACCACAACAATCCATCATTCCTTGCAGTGGAATTCATAACATTCATAACACTTCCAAAGCACAAAGTCCCAATTTTCAATATTGACCAATTCTCATCAAAATTAAATCAGACACTGATAGTGAGGATCAAAATATACTGGATTTTAATACGTTTGCTATACTGATGTGCGATTAATAACTATTTGGGAGAGTAAAAGTGACTTAGAAAAATTTATCTCGTTACCAATAAGAAATTAGAAAAATAAGCGACGGGGAATATTGCAATTATCGTTCTTTAAATTGGAAGATTAGATCGAATTTAGGGATATATTCCAGCGCTTGGTCCAATGAGGCAATTCAGCACCCAAGTGCAACCGAGGAAAACCTGACAACAGGGTTGCCAGGTTTTCCAAATGAGAAAAGGCCAACGTCTGATCAACTGCAGCTTTAAAAGGCCAACCTAATAGTAGGAAAAAGGCCGAAAATATAGCATTTAAGGCTAACCAACTTCTAAAAGGCCAAATTTAGGTATCTAGCACGAAAAAAGGCCAAAATTGAATTTTTTGGCCCGAAAAAGGCCAAAATTGGATTTTTTGGTCAGAAAAGGCCAACCTGGCAACCCTGCATTGCAAGTACAATATGAAGTTAAATTCGTAAGAGTTTTCACAGCAAGATAGAAGAATGAAGGCAGGTAAGGAGGTGAAGTTTAAAGCTTTATAAAGCTATTGCAGGTACAGGAAGGGCAGAAGAAACGCTAAGTAAAGCTTACAGAGAATCCTGTGTGTGAGGTGCACTGGTCGCACTACCCCATCTCGTCTTTGAGAGAGAGAGAGAGAGAGAGAGAGAGAGAATTACCCTATTTCACTGCGTTTTGGAACACAAAACTAACGCTATGGTAGCTATGTTATGTAGTATCCAATTTCCTATATTTTATTTTCATTATTTTCACAGCGCCATCAATTATTTTTTTACCTAATGTTATAATTTTCAATTTAATACTGAAATCACTTTTGCCCCAGTAAGCTCAGATGATTTCTTAAGGCCAACTACTAAACCAATTGTATCTTCAAAGGTTGTGGGCAAAGAAATTATTACTTTCAAGATCAATGTGGGTTACTTTGTTTTTGGCAAAATTATAACCTTAAGAGGCATCAAAAACATAACCTTTAATGAAGTACTTTAACATTTTAAATTGTACCCTCTTTCAATACGACAGTTTGTAAATTTCTCATTTCATTAGTTTCGTAGAAACATTCATAAGTATTTTCCTTCTTTTTCATAATTCATTCATTACAAATAATGAGTAAAATTTGTTACTAACAGTTTTCTATTGGATTGAAATAATAACTGGCCAAAGGGCCAGGCAATCTAACAAGCAAACGAAAGATAAAATCGTTATACAATTAATTGCCAAATATGAAACTGCCCATTAACCAAAATAATCTAACAATCTTACATTTTCTATACATTGACATGATATCTAACCATAAAGGTAGTTAATAGATTAAAACATCATTAGAATATATTATGAATTATCTATATTTAAGGCAATTAAGAACTTTTGTATTCGATATTCTAATTATTGTGAACTATGGGGGTGTAAAATACCTAATACGTGTCTTATTATTATTATTATCATTATTAATTGCTAAACCAGAACCCTAGTTGGAAAAGCAGAATGCTATAAGCCCTGGGGCTCCATCAGGGAAAATAGCCCAGTGAGGAAAGGAAACAAGGAAAAAATGAATATTTTAAGAATAATATCAAAATAAATATCTCCTATATAAACTATAAAAACTTTAACAAAACATGAGGAAGAGAAATTAGATAGAATAGTGCGCCCGAGTGTACCCTCAAGCAAGAGAACTCTAACTCTTACAACGTTATGAACTTTCCCCAAAGAAAATTACTGTTTAAAGACAGGAATATTTCTGCACACCAGTATTGCATTAACTGAAAAAGTTACCCAGAAATCAATACATCTTAAAAAAAAAAAGTTTATTAGAATACTTGAACAATTGTATAGAAATGAAACTTTCATACTTTGACCAATGTAACGAAAAAAATATATTTGCTAAAAATCCATGAAAATTTGCACTTGAAATACAAACCTGACGAGATTTTTGTCAACAAATCATAAACCTATTCTTCATACCTAATTAGTTTTCCCACTTCTTAAACACACACGCACACACACACACAGACCCATCTGGACAGTTTTTGAGTCAACGACAACTTATTCAAGAACTTATTCCACAATTAATGTAAAGATGATTAAAGTGTTATTTAGCCCTCCTTTATGTCATGGGCACAAACGACACAAGACAAGAGACAAAATGGAGTTTATGAACCGAGCTGTGCACCTTTTCAGAGAGCCCAGGTATCTCGCCATAATAGAAAGCTCTGAAATGCAAGACTTCAAAATTACCCTATTACCAAATTACTTGAAACATTTATGTTAAGTATTTATAATTAATCTTCAACATTTTTATCTTACTTTAACATAAAGATTTTATGGAAAATTTGGAAATAACAGTCACCACTGATTACACATTAACTTCAAAAAGAGCATAAACGTGTCTGGAGCACATTGAATCACAATCCTTTTACATTAAATAGATTTTCCACTACTTACATTACACAGTTCATAACATTGATATATTTGTCATTGATATAAGTGCGTACAACTTTACTATAAATGAAAATGATAGAACCAAAACCTGTACATTTGACATTATAAACCCCTACAATGGAAGCTCCTTGAATATTAGGAGATACTTGATTTGAATAAGATCATTAATACAAAATTCTAAAATCTGATAAACTATTACAACCTTGAAAGAATTTGAGGCATTTGGGAAAATTAATAATGGCATAACAACCGCAATTTTCATGACTTCAACTGTCAGGATAAAACCTACACTGACAAAACCGCTGGATAAATAAGCAGACTAAAATCCAAAAATGTTAACCAGTACAGGCTGTCAACCTTTGACAAGTACAATATATTCAAGCAAACACATTGAGCTACAGCTCTCAAGACACCAGTAAAAGAATGAACAAGTTCTGTTCATGGGGAATAAAATAACAGCCTAAAAGAATAAGTGATTACTCTAGTTAAGAGCAGGATCTACCTCATAGACCCTTTAGCCCTTTTTATCGTGAGGAATAGATTGGCAAATGCTGACACTCAAAGAGGAGGGGGCCAGTGGGAGACTCATCAGCCATATGAGGCGAGAGTATTAGCTTTTTTATAACATTTCCAATTTTGGGATAAGGAAGGATCAAGGATGGGGAGTGGGAGATCTGAAATTGGAGTTGTACATTAGATTACAATAAAAGAGAACTTCTTAATAATTCCCCCTTATTGAAAAATGTTTACAAAGTTTCCCATTACTTTTACCAATTAGCATATTATTCAAGGTATATTCATGTAGAGAGAGAGAGAGAGAGAGAGAGAGAGAGAGAGAGAGAGAGAGAGAGAGAGAGAGAGAGAGAGAGAGAGAGAGAGAGAGAGAGAGAGAGAGAGAGAATTACACAAAGTGCCTAATTAAAGGAGGTTCCTCATACTGGAGTTGTTATTGGAATGCATCAAATATATTTCCTATCTATCTTATACATAATTATAAATCCACTTTTATTTACACATCCACATAATTCCCAATTATTTTCCCCCTTTCAGCTAAACAGAAACACTTTACACCACCGTAAGGTTTCATTTACCAATGAAATCAAAATTTACATCTAACCATGCAATTCACAGCAGAAGTTTTTCAGTAATCAGCTGCTTGCTGACGTTGCCTTCTAAAATTCATAATTACCAGGATTTTCTTTCTAATTTCAGTCTACGGTCACACCCATTAGAATATTTTATTTCTTTGCAATAGGACTATAGTTAGTGAACTATGAAACTCAACACTGGGGTCATTCCATATACAACTGCAACTGGGGGATACCCCTGCAGTTACAATTTAGTAAGAGATAAAAGCAGTTACACTTTAGTAAGAGATAAAAGCAGTTACACTTTAGTAAGAGATAAAAGCAGTTACACTTTAGTAAGAGATAAAAGCAGTTACACTTTAGTAAGAGATAAAAGCAGTTACACTTTTACTAGAGATAAAAGGCTGAAGATTAAAATGCAAGAAAGGATAAGGAAGAGGAGTTCAAGTAGAAGCGTATAAAGAAGTGTAGGTAGGTCAGAAAGAATGAGCAATTGCAGGTAGAGTCAGAATGAATGAGCAAGTGCAGGTAAGGTCAGAAGAAACGTGCAGGTAAGGTCAGAAGAAACGTGCAGGTAAGGTCAGAAGGAACGTGCAGGTAAGGTCAGAAGGAACGTGCAGGTAGGGATAGAAGGAAAGTGCAAGTGCAAGTAAGGTAAAGAGGAACATTCAAGCAGTGTCAGAAGGAAAGTACAAGTGCAAGTAAGGTCAGAAGGAACGCGCAGGTAGAGTCAGAAGGAATGTGCAGGTAGGATCAGAAAGAAAGTGCAACTGCAAGTAAGGTTCGAAGGAAGGTACAAGCGCAGGTATGGTCAGAAGGAACATGAAGGTAGGATCAGAAAGAAAGTGCAAGTGCAGGTAAGGTCCGAAAGAAAGTGCATTTGCAGGTGGGGGTCAGAAAGAAAGTGCAAGTGCAGGTAGGGTCAGAAGGAAAACGGAATGTGCAGGTAGGGCCAGAGGGAAAGCAGAATGTGAAGGTAGGGTCAGAAGGAAAGCGGAAGGTGCAGGTAGGGTCAGAAGGAAAGCGGAAGGTGCAGGTAGGGTCAGAAGGAAAGCGGAAGTGAAGGTAGGATCAGAATGAACGTGCCGGTAGGATCAGAAGAAACATGCAGGTAGGGTCAGAAGGAAAGCGGAAGGTGCAGGTAGGGTCAGAAGGAAAGCGGAAGTGAAGGTAGGATCAGAATGAACGTGCCAGTAGGATCAGAAGAAACATGCAGGTAGGGTCAGAAGGAACATGCAAGTAGGGTCAGAAGGAACATGCAGGTAGGGTCAAGAGGAAAGTGCAAGTGAAGCTAGGGATAGAAGGAACGTGAAAGTGCGAGTAGGAGAATAAGAAACGTGCAGGTATGATGAGAAGGAAAGTGCAAGTGCAGGTAAGGTCAAAAGGAACGTGTAGGTAGGGTCAGAAGGAAAATGGATGTGAAGGTAGGGTCCGAAGGAAAGTGCAAGTGCAGGAATGGAGAAAATGAACGTACAGACAGGATCAGAAAGAAAGTGCAAGTGCAGGTAAGGTCAGAAGGAACGTGCACGTAGGGTCAGAAGGAAAATGGATGTGAAGGTAGGGTTTGAAGGAAAATGCAAGTGCAGGAATGGAGAGAATGAACGTACAGACAGGACCAGAAAGAAAGTGCAAGTGCAGGTAAGGTCAGAAGGAATGTGCAGGTAGGGTCAGAAGGAAAGTTTAAGTGTAGGTCGGGTCAGAAAAAAAGTGGAAGTGTAGGTAGGGTCAGAAGGAAAATGCAAGTACAGATAAGGTTAGAAGGAAACTGCTAGTGCAGGTAAGGTCAGAAGGAGCGTGTGGGTAGGGTTAGAAGGAGCGTGTGGGTAGGGTTAGAAGGAACGTGGAAGCGCAGATATCGTCAGAAGGTAAGTGCAAGTGCATATAGGGGCAAAAGAAAAGTTTCAAAGACCGTTAAGAAATGCCTACGATACACATCCGGAGGTACACTGATGACACTACGTCCCTGCAGAGATAATATATTTGCTCTCATATCAATACCTTTCAGTAACCTAAATCCAATGACCTTTAGTCTAACCAACCGATGTTTCATAATTTTCTAGTTCAACTGATCTTCATAGCCCTATATTTCATTATATTTTTTAAACATTAAATCTACTAAGTTTCATTAGCTAGCCTCTCCATTATATTTCTCCCTCACTATAAGTTCCTGAATTTCCCGCGAGAGAGAGAGAGAGAGAGAGAGAGAGAGAGAGAGAGAGAGAGAGAGAGAGAGAGAGATAACTGTTGCAGTCCATACAATAGGTCAAATGGAAGACGGGTATAGGGACGAACTTTAACTGATATTTGAGAATTATTCACAAATGAAAGAATAAGAAATACAAGACAACACGCATTTCTTGATCTGTAACATATAAATCAAAAGAAGTTTTCTAGTTTGTTTCCATCCTTAGAAAACAGAATTGCAAAAGGGGATTACGTTGTTTTTGATAAAAGGAAAGCAAATGTTAATTATAATTCACAATTTTCTCTAAGCAATATCCAAGAATTTACAGAATACTATACTTTTAATATTTTCTTATTCAAGAAACAAAAGGCCATGAAGCAAATCTCACCTAAGTTTCATAATCGTTTGGCAGATAGCATAGGAAGAAAATTTTAAGGTGCTACATGTGAGTAACATACCTTGAAGTCTATTGATAGAGAAGTTCTCTTTCAAATGTCCCAGTTAATAAAAGGTAAAATTATTAGGAATATGTTAAAACTTAAATCCACCAATTACAAAGATTTTGCCAATTAGACTTTAATTCACAGAGCAATGGCAGATAACTCTGGAGCCGGAAGATTGACTAGAAAGCTGTAGAAGAAATAAATGACAAAATAACTCTTGAAAACAAGAGTTAATTGAAAAAAAAGAATGAAACAAGGAATTTCTTGAATATAAAACAAGAAAACGATGAGTGACATTATGTAATCAACTCAAATAACTTGGGATCAAGGAATACTCCAGTTAACTTCATTATCTGTTGAATACCCAAGATAACCCCATAGAAGCATTCTAAATAACACTAAAGACGAAAGTGTCCAGAGTAACTTCAAAGGCGGATAAATTTCACGAATAACTGAATAAACCAGTGCTACAAAAATTCTGCACACGAGGGAATACTAAAATCTGTTAAATGAAGTAAGTGCCCCAGATAGCACCTCGAATAACTGCATACATAAGGATTCCACGATGAATGCCCAAAATAACATAAAATCATAGACCAATGAGTGCTAAGAAAGAAGTTTTAATTAAATCTGAACTAAGGAGTATTATCACGAGAGCTTGGTAAATCATGGCATTATCCAATATCTTTGTTCTGAGTAAATTCATAAAACAAGCAGAACTTTACAAGACGTTTTCAAACAGAAAGTGCCCCCAAATAACTGAATTCTAACAAAAGCCCTTTATACCCCAAAGTGACAGGAAATATTTCTTTAAGACAGAATTATCTGAAAGAATATGTAAGCAAGAATTACTCACAAACTCCATAGAGCATGAATGCCCAAAGAAACTGAACAGACTCAAGAAGAAACACACACAATATCAGAATTTATTCTAGGAGGTACTTTAAAGCAGACCGTATAAGTCCCTCACAAAAAAGCAAATCGAGAAAAAAATGAGTCTCCTGAAACCAAACTTGCCCTTCTAGAAATTTCAGCTTGAATGACCTGAAAATTTCCTTAAGGCAATTATAATCCTGAAACTTAACTCCTTGATTCATTCTTAAGGCAATTATAATGCTGAAATTTAACTCCTTAAAATCTATATAATTTCCAACTCATCAAACTATCAAAAATTACCCAACGATGAAATTTCAGCCTTCAACGAGATCTATGAAAAGAAGAGTACAGGAGATTTTTGTTAAAGTATCCGACTATAGATTCTCCGAGATAATTACTTTCTGGGCAGAACCTTCATATATAATCAGTTACTAAAAAAGAGCTCATAGTTTAGCAGTTTGCTATCGTACGTTCAAACCAGTCAATCAACATAAGGTAAGAATTGTGATCTAACCAAATAAAATATATTATCTGCAATCCTCAAGATTAATTACCATCATGAGCAAGCTTCACATCAAACAGAGCAAGAAAAATGAAATCAAATTACAGCTGCTAAACCTTGATTGTTTACAGAAATGCAGCCTCTATTGTAGGCAGAAAACTCCTAAAAAAAAATAAATATATATAATTTTAGGTTTTATGCCATCAAAGTGCATATGATGTGTTCTAATAAAGGAAAAGGTTAATGACCAACACATATTTACAGAATAGGAAGCCCTAATGGAAGCTAAGGATAGAAACGAAACCTTATAATATCATAAGATAAAACACAAGATAAAACACCTAGAACTGTTTACGTAGCTTTCCAAACTATCAGCCTCAAGTTCAATATCCAAAAGTGCTACCAAAGGAACAGAACCATAGAAATATATTGAAGAATGGAAATCCATGTATAAAAAAAGATCATTACCCAGTAGGACCTCACCCGATTGAAAAACTGGTGATCAGCTGACCTTTGGGTTACAAGACTATGTTAAGTAAAGTTAAGGTAAAATATCTTAACTTGTGGTAATATGTTTTAAAAATGTTATTTTTATTAGTAAAATAAATTTTTGAATATACTTACCCGATAATCATGTAGCTGTCAACTCCGTTGCCCGACAGAATTCTATGGAGGGATACGCCAGCTATCACAATACTAGAAGGGGGTGTACTTACCAGTGCCACCTGTGGCCAGGTACTCAAGTACTTCTTGTTGACACCTCCTCAATTATTCCTCGGTCCACTGGTTCTCTCTGGGGAGGAAGGGAGGGTCGATTAAATCATGATTATCGGGTAAGTATATTCAAAAATTTATTTTACTAATAAAAATAACATTTTTCAATATTAAACTTACCCGATAATCATGTAGCTGATTCACACCCAGGGAGGTGGGTGAAAACCAGTGTACAAGATTAAAGGATAGCTAAGTATCCCATATTTCATATAACAGTTATCTCAAATAACAATGAAATAATAAGTACCTGGTAAGGAAGTCGAATAGAACCGTTACTCTGCCTCTTTATTTAAAGTTCGTCTTCCTTACTGAGCGCAGCGTTCCTCTTGGAGGCTGAATCAACCCAAAGGTGCCAAAGTACACGGGGTTGCAACCCCTACTAAAGGACCTCTACCAAACCTTTAACCCAGGCGCTTCTCAAGAATGAATAGACCACCCGCCAAATCCAAGGATGCGGAAGGCTTCTTAGCCTACCGTAACAACCATAAAAACAACAATAAAAGTATTCAAGAGAAAGGTTAAAAAAGGTTATGGGATTAAGGGAATGTAGTGGCTGAGCCCTCACCTACTACTGCACTCGCTGCTACGAATGGTCCCAGGGTGTAGCAGTTCTCGTAAAGAGACTGGACATCTTTCAGATAAAATGATGCAAACACTGACTTGCTCCTCCAATAGGTTGCATCCATTATGCTCTGCAGAGAACGGTTTTTATTAAAGGCCATCGAAGTAGCTACGGCTCTTACTTCGTGGGTCCTTACCTTCAGCAAAGCAAGGTCTTCCTCCTTTAAGTGAGAATGTGCTTCTCTGATCAGAAGCCTTATATAATACGAAAGCCCATTCTTGGACATGGGTCTCGAAGGTTTCTTGATGGCACACCATAAGGCTTCTGACTGTCCTCGAATAGGTTTAGACCTCTTAAGATAATATTTGAGAGCTCTGACAGGGCAAAGAACTCTCTCTAGTTCGTTACCTACCATGTTGGAGAGGCTAGGTATTTCGAACGATCTAGGCCAAGGACGTGAAGGAAGCTCGTTCTTTGCTAGGAATCCAAGCTGAAAAGAACATGTTGCAGATTCGGTTGTGAAACCAATGTTCTTGCTGAAGGCATGAACCTCACTGACTCTCTTAGCTGTTGCAAGGCAAACAAGAAAAAGAGTCTTGAGGGTAAGGTCCTTGAAGGAAGCTGACTGGAGAGGTTCGAACCTAGATGACATAAGGAACCTTAAGACTACGTCTAGATTCCAGCCTGGAGTGGAAAGACGACGTTCTTTAGACGTCTCAAAAGACTTAAGAATGTCTTGAAGGTCCTTGTTGGAAGACAGGTCCAAACCTCTGTGGCGGAGAACTGAAGCCAACATACTCCTATATCCTTTAATCGTAGGTGCTGAAAGGGATCTCTCATTCCTAAGATGTAGAAGGAAGTCAGCTATTTGGGTCACAGAGGTATTGGTAGAGGATATTGAATTGGCTCTACACCAGCTTCGGAAGACCTCCCACTTAGATTGGTAGACTCTACGAGTGGAAACCCTTCTTGCTCTGGCAATCGCACTGGCTGCCTCCTTCGAAAAGCCTCTAGCTCTAGCGAATCTTTCGACAGTCTGAAGGCAGTCAGCCGAAGAGCGTGGAGGTTTGGGTGCAACCTGTCTACGTGAGGTTGACGTAGAAGGTCCACTCTTAGAGGTAGAGTCCTGGGGAAGTCGACTAGCCATTGAAGTACCTCTGTGAACCATTCTCTTGCAGGCCAAAGGGGAGCAACCAGCGTCAGCCGTGTCCCTTCGTGCGAGACGAATTTCTGCAGAACTTTGTTTATTATCTTGAACGGTGGGAATGCGTACAGGTCGAGATGGGACCAGTTCAGTAGAAAAGCATCCACATGAACTGCTGCAGGGTCTGGAACAGGGGAACAATACAGCGGAAGTCTCTTGGTTATGGAGGTGGCAAACAGATCTATGGTAGGTTGACCCCACAAGGTCCAAAGTCTGTTGCACACACTCTTGTGGAGGGTCCATTCCGTGGGAATGACCTGATTCCTTCTGCTTAGGCGATCTGCTGAGACGTTCATATCGCCCTGAATGAACCTCGTGACCAGAGTGAGGTTTAGACCTCTTGACCAAATGAGGAGGTCCCTTGCGATCTCGTATAGGCTCCTCGAATGGGTCCCTCCTTGCTTGGAGATGTAAGCCAAGGCTGTGGTATTGTCTGAGTTCACCTCCACCACTTTGCCTAGCAGGAGGGACTTGAAGTTCAACAGGGCTAGATGAACTGCTAGCAGCTCCTTGCAGTTGATGTGGAGTAATCCTCGTTCCTCGTTCCACGTTCCCGAGCATTCCCGTCCGTCCAAGGTTGCACCCCAGCCCGAGTCCGATGCATCTGAGAAGAGATGAAGATTGGGGGTCTGAATAGCCAACGATAGACCCTCCTTGAGAAGGAGGTTGTGCTTCCACCACAGGAGAGTGGTCTTCATCTCTTGGTTGATAGGGATAGAGACTGCTTCGAGAGTCGAACCCTTGTCCCAATGAGCTGCAAGATGGAATTGAAGAGGGCGGAGGTGGAGTCTCCCTAGCTCGACAAACAGGGCCAGTGATGAGAGGGTCCCTGTGAGACTCATCCACTGTCTTACTGAGCAACTGCTCCTCTTCAGCATGCTCATGATGCACTCTAGGGCCTGGCTTATCCTGGGGGCCGATGGAAAAGCCCGAAAATCCTGACTCCGAATCTCCATTCCCAGGTACACAATGGATTGGGAGGGAATGAGTTGAGACTTCTCTATATTGACTAATAGACCTAGGTCTCTGATTAAGTCTAAAGTCCAATTGAGATTCTCCAGACAACGACGACTCGTGGAGGCTCTCAACAGCCAGTCGTCTAGGTAGAGGGAGGCTCTGATGTTCGACAAGTGTAGGAATTTTGCTACATTCCTCATCAGATGAGTAAAGACCATAGGAGCTGTGCTTAGGCCAAAACACAGGGCTTGGAATTGATAGACAACCTTTCCGAAAACGAATCTCAGGAAAGGTTGGGAGTCTGGATGAATAGGAACGTGAAAGTATGCATCTTTCAAGTCCAACGAGACCATCCAGTCCTCCTGTCTGACCGCTGCTAAGACCGACTTGGTCGTCTCCATCGTGAACGTCTGCTTGGTGACATACTCGTTGAGAGCGCTGACGTCCAGCACCGGTCTCCAACCTCCTTTCTTCTTGGCCACAAGAAAGAGACGGTTGTAGAAGCCCGGGGATTGATGGTCCCGGACTATAACCACTGCCTTCTTCTGCACAAGTAGCGACACCTCCTGGTGCAATGCTAGCCTCTTGTCCTCTTCTTTGTAGTTGGGAGAGAGGTTGATGGGCGATGTGGTCAGAGGTGGTTTGAGGCAGAATGGAATCCTGTAACCGTTCCTCAGCCAACTGACAGACTGGGCGTCTGCACCTCTCTTCTCCCAGGCTCGCCAGAAGATCTTGAGTCTGGCTCCTACTGTTGTCTGGAGATGCGGAGAGTCAGTTTTTTCCCTTAGATGTCCTGGATCCTTTCCTAGACTTGCTCCTGTGAGAGTCTGGACGGGAGCTTCCTCGGCTGGGGGCTCTACCACGAAAGGGCGGTATGAACCTCGTAGCAGGGGTATCAGCCACTGGGGAGCGATAAGTCTTGGGTACTGAGGTAGCAACCTTAGACTTACGAGCCGATGAGGCTACAAGATCGTGTGTATCCTTTTGTATCAGGGCAGCAGACAAGTCCTTAACCAGCTCTTCGGGAAAGAGGAACTTCGAGAGCGGAGCAAAAAGGAGTTGTGACCGTTGGCAAGGTGTAATGCTGGCGGAAAGGAAGGTACACAGTTGTTCCCTTTTCTTCAACACCCCTGATACAAACATCGACGCTAGCTCACCCGATCCATCTCTAATGGCCTTATCCATGCAGGACATTAATAGCATGGCAGAATCTTTGTCCACAGGAGAGGTTTTCTTGCTGAGGGCCCCCAGGCACCAGTCGAGAAAGTTGAACATTTCAAATGCTCTAAACATCCCTTTCAGTAAGTGATCCAGGTCTGAGAAGGTCCAACAAACCTTAGATCGCCTCATAGCAGTTCTCCGAGGCGAGTCTACCAGACTTGAGAAGTCAGCCTGGGCAGAGGCAGGTACTCCCAAGCCTGGTGCTTCCCCTGTGGCATACCAAACGCTCGCTTTCGAAGTGAGCTTCGTTGGAGGGAACATGAAGGAAGTCTTGCCAAGGTGTTGCTTAGACTGCAGCCATTCCCCTAAGATCCTTAAAGCCCTCTTAGAGGATCTATCTAGGACTAGCTTAGTATAGGTGGACTTAGCTTGTTGTACGCCCAGCGAAAACTCAGATGGTGGAGAGCGGGGAATAGCAGAGACAAAGTGGTCTGGGTAAACCTCCCTAAGTAGAGCCAAGACCTTACGAAAATCAATAGACTGTGGAGAAAGCTTGGATTCATCCACATCTGATGAGGGATCCAGGTGTGCCTCCTCATCATCCGACACCTCATCACCAGAGTCTAGCGAAGAGATCGGACAAGAATGCTGAACCGCAGAGTCAGAACGAGTAGGAACAATAACAGTGGTTTCCTCTTCAAGTAACTGTTGAGGGAAAACCTGAGGCTCAGACTGCAAAGGCTGAACAACAGACGAAGCAGAAGGAAGGCGCATGGGTGGAGGAGGCTGACTCCTAGCATGAGAGGTTGAACCCAAGGATTGCGCTTGCTGAGCGGTGGACGGAGGCGGAGTAGCAAGTTCCTGTTCCTGTGGTATGAGCGGAGCATGATGAGGTTGAGGCTGCGCAGAACAAGGTAAAGTTCTCGCAAGCTGAGGCTCCTGAGGCGCAAGTCCAGGGTGTAGAGGAGCTTGCCTTGAGGAGGGTTGAGCTCGCTGCAGCGAGAGCTGAGGAGACTGACTCATGGACGGGAGAGGTTGTTGTACCTCAACCGAGAGTTGCACCACTGGTGGAGCAGCAAGGGGAGGCGGAGGAAGAGTGGAATAATCCTCCTGATCCCAAAGTAAAGGTTGCCTTAAAGAAGGCTGAGGCTGAACACCACTGGGAACAGCGAACTCAGAATGTGGCTCAACATCGTACGCCTGGCAGATGGTGCTGCGACCAGGCGGAGCGAGCGCAGGCGGGGCGAGCGCAGGAGGAGCGAGAGCAGGCGGAGGGAGTGTAGGCGGAGGCGGAGGTGCAACACTCTCAGCCCGACACTCACGCATCAAGTCCGAAAGCTGTGCTTGCATGGACTGAAGAAGAGTCCACTTGGGATCGGCAGAAACGACAGTAGACTGAGGTAAAGCCTTAACAGTCGAGCTCTGTTGTGGCAGAACCTTACTCCTCTTGGGCGGAGTACAGTCGACAGATGACTGAGGCGAGTCAGAGCTGAGCCAATGACTGCAACCTGGCTGAGCACTCGCGGACTGGACTCTACGTTTAAGCGGTCTCGAGACCTGAGACCAACGTTTCTTCCCTGACAGTTGATCAGCCGACGAGATAAAGACGGGCTCAATCGTCTGCAGGTGGGAGTGACGGTCTTTGGAAGACACGCCCGCAACCACCGAGGATAATTCTGTGCGCCTAACAAGGCCTGCCGAACCCTTATGCCCTTCGACATTGCTTCTCCCCTGGGCTTGGGAGCTTGCAAGAGGTCCCGGACTGGGAGGACGACTGGCTCGCACAGAAAAATCCTCACGCACCACACTGGCACTAACACTAGCACTTGGCACTGCACTGACACTAGCACTCGTCACAGCACTGGCACTAACTCCACCCACTGCACTCTTGACCTTAAGTTCTTTAACTTCGGCCATCAGAGACTTATGGTCACTTACCACTGACTCTACTTTATCGCCTAAAGCCTGAATAGCACGCAAAACAACAGACATATCAGGCGGAGGGCAAACAGTAGGTTCGGGGGTAGCCACTACAGGGGTAGGAAAAGGTAGGGGATCATGAGGTGAGGAAAACAGTGAAGAGTGAGAAGAACTCCTCCTAACTCTACCTCTCTCTAACTTAGTTGAATATTTCAAAAGACGGACAAATTCCAATTCCGAAAGTCCGGCGCATTCCTCACATCGATTTTCTAACTGACAGGGCCTGTCCCTACAGTCAGAACAAGCGGTGTGAGGATCTACCGAGGCCTTCGGAATACGCCTATTGCAAGACCTACATCGTCTATGGGAGGGGGCTTGCGAAATGTCAGACATCTTGAATCCAAAGAGTTAGCCAAAGGGGGTTCCAAAAACAAGCAAAAAATCGTTAACCGTTAATCAGGACTATATAAAAGCTATCTAGCTAATATAAGAAGGTTTCCAGTAAAGCGACAGCCGTTAATCTGAGAGAATACTTCACCAATTAGCCGTGAATAAACTCGAAGACCATAAGCGTATCCCAGAACGTCTTGCCGGAAGCACGACAGAGGAATAATTGAGGAGGTGTCAACAAGAAGTACTTGAGTACCTGGCCACAGGTGGCGCTGGTAAGTACACCCCCTTCTAGTATTGTGATAGCTGGCGTATCCCTCCATAGAATTCTGTCGGGCAACGGAGTTGACAGCTACATGATTATCGGGTAAGTTTAATATTGAAAAACATACATTATGTCATATAATCGATAGTATTTTCTACATTTTTTAAAAATAAAAAAAAATACCTAAAGATACCACAATGCTTGTTTGTGAAAAAACTTGTCATTTAGTATCAGTAACAAAAGTTGTAGTTAACATTTTTCTTATGATTTATAAGAGGACTATAATCAGGTGTTTGTATCACGTTAAATGCTAAATAAAAATCATAGCTATCAATTATCGAAAAGTACAAATTCAGGTATCATGAAAAAAAAAATTATCCGAAAATGTGTTTAGAAGATTGACAAACATACAAGCAGTGTGGTCTAATCAAATTAGAATTAAGTAGCACAACTGGAAATTATGTAACCTTTTTCTATAGTCATTAAAAACTGGACATTACCAATATTTCAATCCCTTACGAATACGAAATAAACATTATAATAAAATTTTTCAACTAAAGCTTCTAGTAAAATCAGTATGACACAAGATGGCAAAAGACGGAGCATTTGGAATGGTGACTTAGTGACTTTTTGAGTTGCAAAGAGAGTATAACTGAATTTTGCAGTCTGTTCTTTGTTGAAAATTTCAAATAAACACTGAGAGTAGTATTACGATAGCTTAAACTTAACTATAATAATGTAAAAAGAAAACCGTATGACATAGACAGCAACGGATATAAGAATTTATCGAAAAATAAGTTTTGCAGTTAAATTTTAACTTAGATTAGGCAATATCAAGATGCTTAGACCCTCACTGTAAACAGATTTACACAAGAATTTTTGAAATTGATAATTCTCCCCACACCTAAAACCATGTTATGTGTTTTCTTGAAGTCACAGATCCCAAATTCCACTAGCACAGTAGAATAGGAGTTTTCTTGTGATGAATGGTCATCGTCATTTTATCTACCGTCACTCATTTGTTAATCGCAAACAAGCGACCAACTTTATCCTGAAAAAAAATATTTTATGAATTAATCTTCATATTATTTAAGACAAATAAAACGCCTTGATAGGTAAACTCAAACATATAATAAAATACTATATAAAACTACTACTAGATGAGATTATAGCAAAAAGTAATTTTGCTTTTCATACCCATTCTTTCATGAAAATCAATAAAAACAAGCACATGTGAGTTCAATTGATTAAAGTTTATAAAAATGTAATATGTATTTCAAGGAAATAAATAAATAATTTAAATTTTATACAAACAAAACATTTGATTTTAGAGTTTGCTAAACTAACGTTCTTAAATTGGAATTAGCTTTAAAAAGCAAATTAGGGTAACAATTTGTATGCACAAATTTATCTAGAAATTATTAGGAACGTTTCCAGTAATTGAAGGAGCAACATTTTGAATATTAGAAAACTCAAGACTTCTCAATATGGAAGTAATTAACTCAGAGTAGCTGTAAAAAAGTACCTTCTTGCTTATTTAGGTATGCCACTACCATTGTGTTGTTAATCAACAGTATCATGGAGTGACCTAAAAGTACCCATTGGAAGTGCTTGTGTGCTAGAAAGGCTGCTGACATCTCTAGGGGGTTTATGTGGCACTGCCAGTCGGCGTCAGTCCACAGCCCGGAGGCCTTGTGCTGCAGCAGGTTAGCCTCCACCCTTCTTTTGATGTATCCATAAAGAGCATCAAATCCGAAGGGGAGGAGAGAAGTTTTAAACCCCTGAAAAGATTGGTATCTGCTACTCCACCAACTTAGGTCTCCCTTCTGGTCCAATCCTTTCAGAGCTTAGAGGTAGGAAGGATCCCTGTGTTGCTACCAAAACGATTTTAGTTGCCACTGGAGCGATAGAATGAGCAGACGGCTATTTGGCACTGGACTTTTCAGAGAGGCCAAATGTCCCAACAGGCAATGCCACTGATGTGCCAGCAGCAAGTCTTGCGAGAGGAAGAGAGGGGTCTGTTTCCTTGAATCTCTCTATTTCACTTTAGGACAGAAAAACCATGCCTTTTTGGTGTGTATTCACACCTTGAGGTATACCAGTTCTTATGATGGTTGGAGAGAATACTTTTTGAAATTTAAAATAATCCTTGGGTCTCGGTGTAAAAGAATCGTCTAGATAGCAAAGGAGACAAATGCTGTTTGTATGGGCCCAGGTTGATACAAGGGTGTCAAAGTTCTCAACAATCTAATTAAAATAGATTTTCAGAAAGCGGGATCAAGCAGAGGCGAATCTGCGATTCAACATATTGTATTTCAGTAAAAAATTACATGAGTTATTGAGCACACTTAAGTTACTTGAAAAGGCTGCAAAGCGTCCAATTACATTAATAAAGATAAGTGCTCTTTTATATTTTTGAACATCTTTACACTATTCTTGGGCAAACAATCAACCAGGAAACGAACTTACAAATGCATAAAATAGAATTAATGTTACTCTCGCTTCACTATTCTACTTTAAAAAACCAAGTATAAGTTTTATACAAAGTTCTTATGATGGTGGTCTTGAATAGCAGAGTAATTACGAGACTTGGTTTCGTAGCAGCAACTCTAACCCGACTAACTATCGGGCGTGGCACATCGCCGGTCGTGACACATGGCGTCCATGGGGAGATGCCATAGGTCATATGGGAATCGAAGGAGTAGTTCGCTTGTCTCCAACCGGATGCTTATCCGGAAGGCCTTCGTCTCCTGGCTGTTGCTTTCCCAAGAAATCTGTAAGAACAATGAGGTGACAGAAAAAAACCCTTTGTCTGCAGATTGACATGGAGACAGAATCCTGTCGCCGGTGGAAGCTGAGACAGCATACATTCCCAAGCGAACCAGCGGGCTGAGGTCATTCACATGACCTCCAACAGAGGTTTCAATGGATGTCTATGTGACAAGGGTGAATATCTTTATGAATACCTGTGGGGCAGAAAGATCGATGACTAGTCTCCAGCCTTCAGGAGCCTTCTCTACAAGAGAGTCAACTTTAGGAGCCTTAGGACCTGTTGAGTATCTCTTGGAGAGCGCTCTTCTCCAACTTGCTCTGGACTTCTACCCGAAAGGCGAGATCCTTCGTTGATCCCTTCATGAAAGATTACATCAACACTGGATGTTGTGTAAAGGGAGGGAGAGAGAGTGTGAACGAGATGCAGTATCCTGCTTGGAGATTGAGACTATCCATGCCACCTTTGGTTTAGGCATCCTCTCTATGGTGGTCAGGCAAGAGTAATGACCTCCCTAGCAGGAATGGCCACCTCTTCCACCAAGAAAGGGTTGCTTAGGAGATTGCTTCTTGGCACTGCTCTTCTATATGCCTGGCTATACATGGGGAATGTCCTTGGCACGGATGGTGCTGAAGAGTGAGGATGAAATGTCACCACCCTAAGTTGAAGGGATTCGTTACTCGGCTTACTCCAGTACTCTGTGACTGTGTCAAAGTCCTCCGAGTTAAATAAGGATGGACCTTCCACTGGTGAGTTGCGTAGCTTGAGCACCTCTCTCTTTGGCACCTGCCTCTGGAATCGTGAAATGACTGAGTCTCATCTTTTCAGAATCCAGTTCGCCCACTGGTTGGCTACGTTGTGATCGAGAAACTCAACAGCTCTTGACCCTGAAAGCAAAATGTGTTCATTGCCTTCTTCTGGTGTGGATCATGCAAATTCTCAGTGGCGATCATGTACCCCATGGAGCGAGAATAGAAATCGATCCATGAATCAGCTTGTAAGGAGGCTTTGCAACCAGTTCCATGAACGTGGCTTCGGCAGTCAAGAAAGTCACCTATTGTGCCATCAACTTGTCTAAGGAGATATTGTGTGTCAGTGTCAGGACAGCTGGGTCCAGTGGCAGTTGTGAGTTGTTTTCATCAAAGATCCTGCGACCTTGGATATAACCTACTTCCTGGCTCCCTCCACTATCCTAGACAAGTTTACCTCGATCCTGATCTTCCCAATTTGGGGCCCTGGCAGAAACTGTCATCGGTCGTATCCCTCTCTTTGAGGGTGGAGTAAGATGGTTCACCCAGTCCATTGATTTTCCTTATGCAAACCAAGACTTGCATGAAGAAATGATCCAACTCTCTCTGATCAGCAGCAGAGGTCATAGGGCTAGCAGATAAAGGCAAAATACCATCAGTGTGTTCAAATTCCTCATCCTTAGACTCGTCCAACTCCAACCACAGGAGCCTGAATTGTGTCGGGTTTGTTAATGGGTGACCTAAAAGGGGCATGAAACCTGGAAGGCAGGTTCTGTATTGTAGGCAACGATGGGTCTGGAACCAAACCAAGAGCGCCCTTCCGTTAAATTGGGGCATCAAGAGCCTTTGAAGCCCATTTTCTTTGGAAGAGTTTTGTATCCTTCCTCTCCCGGGATTTAGCTGCGAAGGAGGGAAGGAGAGAGGAAGTCTCCTTTCAAGGCTCTGCTGCTGAGTGTGAAGCTTGTTGGGGGCTATGGGCTCTGGCTTAGGCTCTGGGGGTGGAACAGATGGTTCAGTTCGAATGAACTTCCTGGGGACAGCCAATAGTTGTCAGTAAATGTGACCTCCATTGAAGTTCTCGAACCCCTGCTCATTCTTGGGTGCAAAGTATCCCCTGGAGGAGACATATACTACCTCAATGGCTTAAGTGGGATGATACCCAATTATGCGCGAATGGGTTTAGGCTGGTCATGAGAAGCTGTAGAGTGTAAGTACCTCTGGTACCCAGATGAGTGATGGAACAGCAAAGGAGAAACCACAGGAGGAGGAGGAGGTGCATACCTGGAGGCAGTACTCCTACTGCTAATATCCATAGGTATATTGGTATTTCCTTGAGATCTAGACACTGTGAGAGGGATAGTGATTGGTTGAGAAGAGGTCGTTGGTTGTGGCACTGGAACAGTGTCAACAATAACCTGTTTCACTGCCTGAGCAAGCTGTAGGAACCATATCACATCCTTCATGAAAAAAATAAAACTGCAGGATCTCACAACAGATAGTGGTCATGTTTACTCTGATCACAAGTAACTCACTCACTTGGCGAATATACCGAGGTAGCGAGTGTTGGGAAAGAAGCGACCAGATCTTTGTCATCAGTACGAGCTTGCCTGGCCAACCTGCCTGTGTGTGGTTGGCAAGTGCACTGTGACAAGAATGACTCCACCACCTTGAAAGGGGACTGGCTAGAGAACTCGTCAGAGAACCTGGAGGATGTTCACAAGTAGCCGTGTGTTTGCCTGTAAGGCACATGTGTTCAGATGGAGAGGAGAAAGGCAAAGGTTGCTTGTTCTTGATCGCCAGCTGCCATTTCTTACAAACGCTAGAACTTTCAGGCACTTGCCCCTAAAGGGTAGGTTCCCAAGGCGGGACCCCAAAGGGAGTCACACTTGCGAGATGCATAAAGACTCGTGGTACCTGAGAATCACTGTGGAAAGGGACTGTGGCTTTAAGGTATAGACAGCCATGATCACCAGAGAGCTAGAGCGAGACATCAACGAGTCGAATACTTGATTCCGAAGCACCCAAGGAGGAGACCACTTTAGTGAGGAAGCCTTCTCACATTGGTGAGAAGGTAGATTAACCTTGGATGGGTTTTCCTGCTTGGTGAGCCCAGTGTGCTGAACAAGCTAAGCATGCTTAGCACCTCCGGCCGGCTGAGCAATCTCTGCATGCACGCTCACACTAGGTGATCGCAGGCATGGCTGAGACTCTGTAGAGAACCTTCCACCAACTCCTCAGGTGGGTAAGGAGTTGGAGAGGATATCTCAGCAAGGGGCACAAAACCTACTGTAGGGAACACCACTCCAGAGGTTCGGTGGGTGGAAGGTCGAGGCCAAACCACGAGGAGGCAGTGAGCTCCTGCTGTGCCCTAAGCTTAAGCACCTCTCAAAGCTGTTCCTTACAGGGGGTACACAAAAGCCACAAGGAAGGCAAAAGGTGATACAGAGCGTCAAGCTTTGCTAGGAGAAGTGATGGGGCCTTCCACACCAGAGGGTTGTCCGGGGGTCAATCAGTCATCACTCTTTCTCGACCACCCTCCAGGTTGCTTGTTCTTGACCGCCAGCTGCCATTTCTTACAAACGCTAGAACTTTCAGGCACTTGCCCCTGAAGGGTAGGTTCCCAAGGCGGGACCCCAAAGGGAGTCACACTCGCGAGACACATAAAGACTTGTGGTACCTGAGAATCACTGCGGGAAGGGACCGCGGCTATAAGGTATAGACGGCCTTGATCACCCGAGATCTACAGCGAGGCATCAACGAGTCGAATACTTGATTCCGAAGCAACCAAGGAGGAGACCACTTTAGTGAGAAAGCCCTCTCACATTGGTGAGAAGGTAGATTAACCTTGGATGGGTTCTCCTGCTCGGTGAGCCCAGTGTGCTGAACAAGCTAAGCATGCTTAGCAACTCCGGCCGGCTGAGCAAGCTCTGCATGCACGCTCACACTAGGCGATCGCAGGCATAGTTGAGAGACTGTAAAGAACCTGCCACTAGCTCCTCAGGTGGGTAAGGAGTTGAAGAGGGTATCTCCGCAAGGGCCACAAAAACTAATGTAGGGAACACCATTCCAGAGGTTTGGTGGGTGGAAGGTTGAGGCCAAACCACGAGGAGGCAGTGAGCTTCTGCTGTACCCTAAGCTTAAGCACCTCTCAAAGCTGTTCCTTACAGGGGGTACCCAAAAGCCCCAAGGAAGGCAAAAGGTGACACAGAGCGTCAAGCTTTGATATGAGAAGTGATGGGGCCTTCCACACCAGAGGGTTGTCCGGGGGTCAATCAGTCATCACTCCTACTCGACCACTCTCCAGAGAGCTAGAGCAAGACATCAACGAGTCGAATACTTGATTCTGAAGCACCCAAGGAGGAGACCACTTTAGTGAGAAAGCCCTCTCACATTGGTGAGAAGGTAGATTATCCTTGGATGAGTTCTCCTGCTCGGTGAGCCCAGTGTGCTGAACAAGCTCAGCATGCTTAGCAACTCCGGCCGGCTGAGCAAGCTCTGCATGCACGCTCACACTAGACCAGGGATGGGGAACCTGCGGCCTTAAGGCCGCATATGGCCTTCTGGACCATCAAGTGCGGCCTTCTACGGCTTTTGATGTATGTACAGTATGTGTAGTATATTTTTGCTTTGACACTGAATATCGTGTGTTTGAAATCATTCTACTGTATGTACCCACATACAAATATGTACACACAGAAAATAGGAAAGTTGTGTTCAGTGATGTACCTCCCAGAGAATGGAAGCAATTTTTCCTTGAATTCAATGCATCCTAACTTAATTCAACTAGCAGTTTTTCCTGTTCAGCTGCAACAGCTGTTGTAGCTGACAAGGAAAAACTGCTAGTTGCAGTGAGTGAGTGATTTAACGTATGATGGACGAGAGAGTTCTTGTTTTGTCCATCTCCTCACTGTGATCTATGTTAGTTTTAGATGAGTCATCAGGTTCCAGGTTTTTGGCATAAAAATATTTTATTTGTGTTTTCACTGATGAGTTTTGATTGTATAAAAAAACAGCTTCCCTTGGGTAACTTTAACGCAAGGACAAGAGGAACATACATTTTAACAACTTCAATAAGCAATGTCACAAAGGAGGACTAAATTTCACTTCCTTATTATAATAAGTTAAGCACTGATGGTGTTCTAGCTATGATGGCTAAAAACTAGTGATTTATTGAACATCTTAAGAAAGCAAATAATTGATTTTTTTCAATGAAAACAGCTATGTGTGTTTAAACAGATACCATTTTTTACTGGGATGTTGCATTTTTACGAGATGTGATTGTTTAAAAAGAACCTACTTGCCAATATAAAATATTTGAAAAAGTTATATTGTTGATATTTATAAGTTATCTTTTCCAAAAGATTAATATTATTTTATTTATCACTTTAATACAAAGAACCTACTTGCTTAACTAAAGTAATTTTTAAATGACATGCTTTCGATATCATTCAATTACTTACGGTAGTTTGAAAACTACCCAAACTTGAATAAAATATTTTGAAACTTAGTTTTCAATATAATTCATTTACTGATTACTTGTATAAAAGTACTTAATTCAAATATTTGAAATTGTAATGCTTTAAATTTCTATAAACCTGTCACTCTTTCTTTAGATTACTAATAAATTACTTGGAGGATAAAATAACCAAAAAAATTCTATGCGGCCTTAAGGAGCATTGAGGAATTGCAAGATGTCCTTTATCCAAAAAAGGGTTCCCCACCCCTGCACTAGACGATCGGAGGCATGGCTGAGACTCTGTAGAGAACCTGCCACTAGCTCCTCAGGTAGGTAAGGAGTTGGAGAGGATATCTCAGCAAGGGGCACAATACCTACTGTAGGGAACACCACTCTAGAGATTCGGTGGGTGGAAGGTCGAGGCCAAACCACGAGGAGGCAGTGAGCTCCTGCTGTGCTTTAAGCTTAAGCACCTCTCAAAGCTGTTCCTTACAAGGGGTACCCAAAAGCCCCAAAGAAGGCAAAAGGTGATACAGAGCGTTAAGCTTTGCTAGGAGAAGTGATGGGGCCTTCCACACCAGAGGGTTGTCCGGGGGTCATTCAGTCATCACTCTTACTCGACCACCCTCCAGAGGAGGCCGAATGGACAGAGATAGCGAGGAGGAAACGAGACCGCCTCACCAGAGAAAGAAGTCTGGATTTATTCAACTTCGAAGGTTCTGAATCCCTTTAAGACTTCTTTCGCCATCTTATCATTACACTCCCACTGGGAAGGTGACCACTCACAACACTTTAGGCCTGAGTGCAAAAGTGTTATCTACATGCTGGACAAAAGCTTTGAGGATCAGTCTCCCTTTCCAGTATAAACGTGCTGCAAGAGCGGCCAGGTATACCAGGACAAATCTGCATATTAACAGTTGTGAAAAATTAAAGCATACATGCGAAGATAAAAAAGGGGCGTTTACAGACAGAGAAAAGTGGGTTTACAAGTAAAAAAAAAATAAAAAATTACACAATGTACTGGGTGAGTCTACTCCCTGCTACTCCCCCACTGATAACTAGCGGATGGTTGCTAACATCTCGTTTTAAAAAGTTTATGGCTAGATTCCAGCTATGCTGGAAATAATATTCATAGTATAGGGCAAAAGGTTTTCGTGTGTGTAGGAACAAATTTGTATATCAAGAATGACCCAATGGTATAGAGACATAAAACTAATAATGTATAGTGATGACAAAATATATGACTATCTCACCAAAAATTCATTTGGGACCAATCTCACTTTCAAGAGAATTTCTGCTATATTGGACGTTTTCAGATAGTGTATGTTCAACAACATAGTGTACACTGTACATAAGCGACTTTCCATAAAAAAAACTTAAAGAATTAGATTTTAAACTTATCTTTAAAGAGATGTCAACGAATCTCAAAGCCTCCATCCCTGTGTTATCTTTGATATAGATATTAATTTCATATTGTGCCACCAACGTTCCTTTAGCTTCCATCTCTTTCCCAGGTTATTACGGGAATAAGGATGCCCACTTGATGTGTTTTGTTTACTGGCTTCGTCTTCTGTATTTCAAATGTGCGGGTAAATACACGCATCTGAAAGAAAAGTAAAAAATTTTAACTTCAAATATTCTTCACCTTCAAATCATAACCTGACTTTTGATAATTAATTCAATACATTGAGTCACTTTTTTACGATTATCCTCTAGAGTAACTGGCATAGTCGACTTGTAACTAAAGAGATCAATATAACTGACATTTTCTTGAAACTTAAGATCTGACTATGCCATGATGTTCTTCAATAATATCATCTGAAGAAAGAACAGCGATAACAACCAGAGTTCGTGAATAACACAGAGTTCAACTTGGATAATTATCTGAAACTACAGCCATGTATAATATGAGATTTGGGCTTTCGTATCAACCTTATTCTTTAAACAGTGGTTTTATGAGTACTCTTCTTGATAAGGTTAACAGTCTAGTCACTGTATTGGTAATATTGCATTTTATATATCCAGGAGTGAATAACATTAAAATCCAACAATTGCATAAGTGAATAGATAATTAGGTATACTTATATTTTTTTCTGGCAAAATCTCGATTGCAAGTATAAGAGAAAGAGGACACTATAATCTTTTTAAATACTTTAGCTACCTGAAAAGATACTAATGAACTCACATTTTTAGTACTTAGATTCAAAGCCACCGAGTTATAATTTTCTGAAGGATTGCAGTAAGCTAGTTATAGATAATTTGGCCCTCTTAGCTACTCTCAGGCCTTTCCTAGTCCTTGCTGTTAATGTGTTGTCAACTAATCGTTTCATGGCACAGCCTAAAATGGGAGATAGTAGATAAAGGGTACATTTCTCTTAATTTCTACTTGGAAAGCTACTTTTTCCATTGACATCTAAGGCAGGTGAGTGCTGTATCAGTATAATTTACTCATAGTGGTCATATGTCACGTTGCTAGGGTCAGGGAGGCCATGCAACTAGGGGAAATACCCCCAGATATTTAAGAAATAAAAATTGTTATATGTTGGCCAGAGGATTGCAAGAAAGGTATTTGGAACGAAAGAAAGGTATTTGGAACGATGAAACGAGGATGTATATAGGGGCCACAGGTAAAATGTGAAAACCCTTAATTCTTACTTTTAATATACTGCATGAGGGGCACTGTTGGTTGTGTTCCTCGAAGGACAGAGAATGAATGATCGTGCAAACATTACAGTAAAATAATAAGCAGAGATCTGTCGCATAATCCATTCTTTTTATGAATGAAAAGGGAGACACTGAAATTTAGAGTAATTCAATCTCATTAACATTTCTTTGTATCACGATACTACTATCTTTTTCTCAAGGTACCAGGTGTGAAATTGGTAAACTTTATATAACACTTTCTATATAGAAACAAGTATAGTTATACGTGGTAAGAACAGGCCGTTGTAATTTTACACCATTTAAGAGTTTGATATACTGAGACCAGCTTCTTTCAATTAAACAGCTTTGAAACAAGTTTGTAATTTGAATTTAAGCTTTAGATAATTGACAGCTTTTCAAATTCCTACTATCAAAGGTTTGCTGGCTAATTCGTGTCACGACTGAATAGCTCTCTCTCTCTCTCTCTCTCTCTCTCTCTCTCTCTCTCTCTCTCTCTCTCTCTCTCTCTCTCTCTCTCTCTCTCTCTCTCTCTCTCTCTCTCTCTCTCTCTCTCTCTCTCTCTCTCTCTCTCTCTATATATATATATATATATATATATATATATATGTATATGTATATATATATATATATATATATATATATATATATATATATATATTTATATGTATATGTATATATATATATATTTATATATATATATATATATATATATATATATATATATATATATATATATATATATATTTTACTTTTGACGCTTTTTTGAAAGCATAATAACTATTTAAACAAGAATAGAACAAGAAGAATCACAAAATGTCCCTTCCATAAATAGTTCTGAGGAGAAAATAAAGTATACATAGTTCCATGTTTCCCATCTTACAAACACTTGACTTGTTAACTATTACTGTATTATGGAAAATGCTGAATTCATATATTAATAAAACCGCCTTTACATCAATAGAACTACGACACAATACTGTATACCAAAATAATATATTTCTAACAGTTAATAAGGTGACTCAGATATAGTCATCAAAAGTTAAATTTTTCAGTTACCAAACATAAATCTTCAAGGTTCTTTTGATTCTTTGCAAAACATTAAAATATGAAGAAAAATATGACAGCAATCTCAATATTCTTTGGAAAGATTCAAAGATGGCATTTAAAAACAATACACAATAAGCAACCTAATAAAATTGTTTCAATAAGTTTAATAACGCTTGCAAAAATAATTCATTGTGGAGTTAAGTTTGAGAAGATTTTTTTTTTCCTTATTTTAGATAGGTTAGAATGCTTTCCTGTATTTCGCTAGTTTTCAGTCCCTCATTGAAGTTATACACAAGAGTGTAGAGTGGGAGGTTACATGAGGAACGTGTGTAAATGTTATTTGTAGCTAAAAAAAAAAAAAAAAAAAAAAAAAAAAAAAAAAAAAAAAAAAAAAAAAAAAAAAAACACTATATAAAAGATTCTTACATTATTATAAGGTCAACAGTGAGTTCACCTTTAAAATATAGAAATATAGAAACGTATAGGTACTCACGACCTCTGCTTGGACTTTTGAAAATTCAGATTATTAAATTTTTGTCTTGGAGAACGTCCATATTTCACGTTTCAAATATAGCAAATTTGGAAGTAATTTGTATTTTTCCTAATTATAAAAACTTGAGCTCTTTACTTTGGATATATTGTTCCGGCGTAGCTGGAAACTAGCCATAAGCTTTTTACACATGCCTTAAAATACCTCCAGTAGTTAGCAGGGGTGGGAAGGGCAGACTCGCCCCCCCACTCGCACTCACCCAATGTATTACGTCATTTTTTATTGGAAACCGGACTTACCAAAGACAGGTGATGGCGGGCCAAGTATGAGTAAAGAGCTCAGGTTTGTATAGTTAGAAAAAAATGCAAATTACTTATAAATTAGTCATTTGTTTCTACACACAAACCCTTCGCTCATTACTATGGAGACACCCCCTTACTATCGTTTCCAGAGGCCGTGTAATAGTGTTTTTCCCAAATATCTAACAAACCGGCTTATAAATTTCCATGAAACTACAGCAATGAATGTTTCAAACATTGGCCTAATTTTTGGTGGTACAATGAATTGACAGATGTGCTTAATTAACCCGTTTACTCTTAGAAAAAAGAGGAACTTCTTCCCTTCCTTCAGAGCGTTTCGAAGAAGTGTTACTTAATCACGTAACTGTGACGCAGAGGTTCCCCCAGCCCTCCTTCGGTGTTTACACCTATGGGTATCCTAGTACTCACGCCCCCCCCCCCTCCCCCCCGCTTTCCTTCTTGCCTTCTTTCCTTCAATCCCATTGTTATTAGGCTACCGAGTAAATCCCTGTTAGGAAAGACTGTGTACTGCACATATAAAATGAGCCGGAAGAGCAATAAAATGTTTTATGGTGATGGATAATGATTAGATGGTTAACACAAATTATCAAACATAATAGAAGAGGTTTAAAACAGGGGTGTGGAATCGCACTGAGAGATATTCTACTCATTTTAGATTTGCGACTAAAAAATAAAATCAAATAAAAAAATAAAATAAAAACATTAGTAGAAATAGAAAACTATTTCTTTCCTTGAGAATGATGATGAGTAAAATGTATAAGTGTCCATTTCTTGGTTTTTTTTTTCATCCCTCATAAATCTATGGTTTCCAGCAATTGGTGATAACATTATTTTGGAAAAGCAAAGCTAATGAATACTTTGATACAAGTATATCAGCTTGGCATGTAGACAATGTCAATGGATTTCTCAAAGTGATGTTGATTGGTTCATTAATTGAAGTCTGGTATAATTCCAGGGACAAAGTCGCAATGATATTTGTCACATACCTTTTAAGTAACAAAAATAGGTACTGGTACTTATAATGTAAATAAATATATAAAACTATAGGTTGAAATATAATAAATCTTATGTATGTATGAACACACACACACACACATATATATATATATATATATATATATATATATATATATATATATATATATATATATAATTTCAAAATTTATCAAATGGCCGATGTCAATGCCCTTATATGAAACATCTTTTAGAAGTCTACCTTCTAAGGAACTCAAGCTACTCTCTCTGGTGAAATTGATATGATAAATTATATCAAACAATGCTCTCTGTCATTTTCTTTCTGGCAATTGATCTATCGAGTAACCTGTGTTGTATGGAAGAATGAGTCCTACGGCTTAACCTAAAGAAAACTATATTTCTATTGCTTTACCAACACTCGCTTGAAGTGCGAAGTGTAGGGTTAGCATGGCTTCTTTCGTCTCCTGTCATAAATCTCATTCTTGATCTTCAATGTAAGTGAGTGGGTAAGATATAAAACGTTGGTCTTGTGTTTAGTTAAAGTCTATAGTCACGAATTACATTACCAGGTATGCTGAACTTTTACTGACAAAGAATTTCGTATTGCTTGGGTAGGTCATATGACAATTATCAATGGAGTTAAACAGGCGTTTAACAATTCGGGGGATATGAGGTACAGGGGAAGAAACGTTATAACAACGTCACTGAGGGGCGTCATCACTTTTGCGAATGTGTGGGTGGCTAAGACTGGCTTTAGCCTCATTTTCTTAAGTAAAAAAGTTAATGAAACGTAATTGGCAATGCACAGTATTTCCCAAAATTAGGCCATTGTATGAAGCGCTCCCTGCTTTGATATCATGGAAATCCATCAGTTATTTTAGGAGTGATTTAAAAAAACACTATTACACGGCCTCTGGAAACGATAGTAGGTGGGTGAAAGTCTGAGACCCAACTAACTAGGAACTTGACCTGGATTACAACTGTGAGCTTGTGCAAGAATGAGAGGAGTACCTTAACACTTCATGAACTCTCGATCTGATAAGCTAGACAGCTGACTGCCTGGGAAAATCATGGTGAATGAGTGGAAACCGGTGTGACCTACCCAGGTAAGAAAATTGGAATGAAAATACTCCTCTTACTTAACATGGGCATTGACAGATTTCCTCTCGCAAGGAGGACTGGGGCATAACAAAATATTTCACATATTTCAGGCAACACAAGGGAAACGGTAGTTAACTGGTGCTGCAGTCAGAGGTAGACCAGCTTATAGAGTCCTCTGAATGCTGTGCTCCCAAGAGAGGGGGAAGATGAAGGATGAAAAGACCAGTCTTTCTATCCATACATCCAATACTAACACTGGGTAATTTTTGCCCTCAGTTGACTGCTGCTTGTCCTATAAGGGAGCTGAGGTAACACACCTTATTATGCTGCAGCCACAGAACCTTACAAATAGGCGTTCAATGCATGGGCAAACTCAGGTTGTTCATAATAGGTCGTGGTTCAATGTTCTCTTAAGACATAATAATCACTGAACTGGACACTCGAAATTCAGAAAGGACCGAAACTAGGATCGGCTTCAGTTGGATTCTGAGCTTTAGTAACAAACTCAAGGATGAATTTAAGCGTTAACCACCACCCCTCATCTTAGCTGGGATATGTTGTAGAAGAGAACATGCCCTCGCTGACTCTCATAGCGGAGGCCAGAGCGAGAAGGGAAATCGGTCTTAAGACCCAAGTTACAATCGTAGGACTAACAAGTGGTATGAAAGGCACTCTTTTCAGAGATTGTAGTACAGGAACTACAATCCAGGGAGGTGGTCTTACTTTGGACTAGGGACCAGTAAGCTCGAAGGTCTTTATGAGGAAAGACAATTCCGTCCAGGAGGAAATGTTAACTCATTCAATCTAAACATGAGGGTCAAGGCCGAGCGTTAGCCTTTCACAGCCGAGACTGAGCAAGGTCTTTTCTCCCCAAGGTACAGAAAAAACTCTGGTATCATGAGGATAGTGGCATTGAGAGGCGTATCGTCTCTTTCTATGACATCAATCATAGAGGATAGCCCACTTTGACTGATAGATGGCGAAAGACGACTTACGGAGCTATCTAGACTTACTTTTTGCTACTGTCAGCAAAAGCCTCTTTTCGAGAGGAGATATTGAATAACCTTCAGGTGTCAGGTCATAGAAAAGTGACTGCCTTGTGGTGTATCTCTGCATAAGGTTTGCTAGGATTCGGGAAGGGAAGAAGCTGTTTTGGTACCTCTGTGAGCAGCAGTAGATTTTATGGCAATGCCCTTACCTTATTGATGAGTCTCCTCATCACATAGAAGGGGGTAAATGCATAGACGTCCCAGATGTCCCATGGACGTTGGAAGGCCTCCTGCAAAGGCGCCTGGGGAGTACCCCGGAAGCTTATGGGTAAGAGACGTCACAAACCAATCTATCATCAGTGACCACGCCGTGGTCAGGACTTTGATGGTTAACTGAAGGAACAAAGACCTCTAAGAGCCAACTATTAGAGCATTCCTGCTTCAATTTTCCACAAAGAAGCTTCTCTTGCCAGCAATGAATCGGGCTGAAAAGGGTGATCAACTTAGTATTTCTATGGCTAGTTGGCAAAGCTGCAATAAAAAGAATACTTCCTCGTTTGTTTAGGTATTCAACTACCCTCATGTTATTGGTCATGAACTTACAGAGTGTCTAGAAAGTAGTTGGACATGTTTGAGAGCCTGAAGATCTGCTCTCAATTCCTTTTGATACATCCTTTAAGTACATCTATTCCAAGGAAGGAGAGAAAAGCCCTACTCCCTCAAGGAGGTTAGTAATCTCTAATCACAAATTATGGTCTCTTTTGCTCTGATCATATCAGAACTCGAAAGTCCGGAGAAATCCTGTGCCGAGACCAAAAGATTCTCAGGTAGCACTTGAGAGATCTAAAGCGTAGATGGCCGTCGGGGACCAGCGTTCCAGGGACGTCAGGTGCCCTAACAGGCGCAGCCCCAGGTGTTTCTGTAACATGCAAGCAGTTCTTGTGCTTAATCTCATATAAGACCTAACACTAGTAGCAGGGGCATAAACTCCTCCACCTTGTATTGAAACACACTCCCAGGGATATTTGGATTTTGATACAGCAGTGTGCCTCCCACAAAACATTGTAAAGGAATCAGTCAATGTCTCATGAGACTTGATTCAATCAGTCATCCTCTGCTATGGTGACTACATCTTACTTCTTTTCGAGAGTGGCGGGTGTGCCATCTGAAGGCTCAGCAACGGGTGAGGAAGATAATACAAGAAAAGTTGAGGTGGAAGGGGAAGTCGAGTGCGTACGAATTGGTCCCTCTGTTGGTCATCCAGAGTAGTGGAAAAGGATAGCAAATATTGTCACCACCATCCGTGATTTTACTATGTACCAGAAGGAGGAATTGCTGAAACTCCTTCCCATAGGAAAGGTAGCACTCATGCATTGTGGAATCTCAAAGAGACCCTTATACAGAGTGAGAGGGGAAGCACTAATTGAAAATGTACCTTGAGCCAAAGGGCTAGAAGGTGAAGGTCTGGCAGGAGAAGGTCAGGTTCGATCAAAAGGACCAGTGAGCAAAGGAGCAGGACAGGTGAAGTAGACAAAAACCTACAGTAGGCAAACCTACAATCTCCCTCCACAGAAGAGAGATAGCCTAGGCTGAGGAACAGCTAAGTTTAAGGACTCAGAAGAATCTCGAGGTTCCATAAAGGAAGACCTCACAGAAAGAGCAGCAGTGTTGGGAAAGTCGAAATCTACAGGATTCTCCCGAGTGAGAGGCTCTATGGCAACAATTACAGAGAGGATCTGTTCAGGAGAAGTAAAAGGGTGATGGCCTCCACATGATGTTTCTCTGAAGGGGAACCAGTGATATCTAGGTTACGCCACAACCAACTGCAGGGCGTGTGATCTCTGAACATAAAAAAAAAAGGATGGAAACTAGCCAGGGAAAAAGTTGCTGTTGAACCACTATGATGAACGATGGGATCGGCCAGAGCCTGGCTCTACCCAGGCATAAAATGACGACCGCTCTTACCTGAACGACCTCCAGAGGAGGACGCTGGAGAAGAGTCTGATGGGAGAGTTTCAAGGGATTTCTAAGTTTTTAAGGAAGACCCAATGGCAAAGAATCCCCTTTGGCCTTTTTCTTCCTCCTACCAAACATTACCCACTAGAAAGATGTCCACTCCCTACAATCATCCCATGATGAGGCTTTGGTACAAATGTGTTCTGAGCATGACCAACACAGCCTATGAGGATCTATCTCCCTACTACTCATAAAGGTGCCACAGGTCTTTGGCTGCACTCCAGAGCATGTCCGCATAATGTAACCACATATGTACATCCACGCAAGGTGGATAAAAAGGAAATTTTCCAAATTTTTGAAGTAATTTTAAGTAAAAACTACAATGTTTCCAGAAGAAGAGGAACAAGCTCACTTTATGATAGCTAAAATCCAACCGAGGTGACAGTGAGTTACAGGCCACCTCCTCGCTTCCGACATGGTAATTACGTACTGGTTGTTTATGCCTCATTAAAAGTTTTAACTGCTGTATTCCAGCCTTTACTATTATCCTTCTCTTATAGTAAAGAATGACATTTTGTATTAATGTTATTTAGCATAACCACATCAACCTAACTTATCCTAGGATTCCAGGTCTCTTTACTTACCGAGGGCTTTAAACTACCTGGAATAGCTCTCCCAATACCATAACTGTGGCACATACAAACCCATAATTAAAATATTGGCCCATGTAACAAATCTAGGTTATTCCTCACCCAAGTCCCGGAGGTCGAAGATTAAAATCCTTCTGTAGCTATAGGGATTCTTAATTGGAGTCCACTTTCTACGGTTAGATGATTCATCAGAGGTATAATGTAGTTGTTTCCCACAGGAGGATGTGGAGCTGTTTGTGCCTCTTGCGCTGTTGAAAGCATAAATTTGTGTAACTATAATATTCAAACATGATAGATATATTTGCCATAAAAGTTAGATGTTAAAGATACTTTTACCAGATGAATGAACATGTAGAGAGAGGTTATTAGTTAAATGTATCTCATTATCTGATCATTAGGTAAAAGTAGGCGAGGTATAAGTAGGTAAGAGTAAGTAAGGTATAAGTAGGCAAGACCAATACTGGTAAGGTAAGAATAAGTATACTAAGGCTAGGTAAGATGAGAGTAGTTAAATTAAGGGTAGGTAAGATCAAACTACGTTAGGTAAGGGTGGGTAACGGATGTGTAGGCAAAGAAGGAGTAAGGTAAGGGCATATACGGTGAGGGTAGGTTAGGTTAGGTAGGGGTAGTTAATGTATGGGTATGTTAGGTTAGGTACAGGTGGTTAAGGAATGGGTAGATTAGGTAAGGGTGAGTAAAGTAAGAGTTAGTAAGGTAATGATAGGCAAGCTGAGGGTAGGTTAGGTAAGGGTTAGTAAGAGGTAGGTTGGGTAAGGGTTAGTAAGAGGTAGGTTGGGTAAGGGTTAGTAAGAGGTCGGTAGGTAAGATAATGATAGGTAGAGTGAGGGTAGGTTTAGATATGAGAGGTAAGGTAAGGTAATAGTAATTGAGGAAAGGCAAGAGTAAGTAAGGTAATGTAATAGTAAGATACAGCCAGGGAAGGTATGAATAGGTCATGTAATGATAGGCAAGGTGGCGGTAGCTTAGGTATGAACAAGCAAGGTAAGAGAAGGCATGAGTAGGCAAAGTAGGAGTAGATGTGTTAAGAGTAAGTAAGGTAAAGTAAGAGTAGGTATGGTAAAAGCAGGATTAATCCTGAGTAAAAGTAGTTAAGTTATGGCAATGTTGGGTTAGGTAAGGTATGGTATGGTAAGGTAAGAGTAGGTAAGATAAGAGTAGGTAAGATAAGAGTGGGTAAGTTAAGAGTGGATAAGAGTAGGTAAAGTGGGGTTAAGAGTTGATAAAGTGAGGTAAGATAAGCTGAGAGTGGTTTTAGTAATGATAGGTAAGGAGAGGGTAGCTTAAGTAATGTGATGATGGTTTAGGTAAGGTGATGGTGGTTTGGGAAAGGTAAGGTGAGGGTAGCTTACGTAAGAGCAGGTAAAGTAACGACAGGTAAAGTGAGAGTAGGTTTGGTAACTGATGAACAGAGAAGCCGAGGTAAGGAACCATCCCTCTCATTTTCCCAGCTGCTGTATATCTAGATGCCTTGTTGTTGAGTGTTTGCGAATTACGACTGATAACCCAGATGAATCATATTTTCTTTGACTGAATAACTAGTTAAAATTAAGTTTTCAGATAATTCCATAATGAAATTCACATAATTCTGCTTCCCCACAACCCAGAACCGTTGTTTCTTACAGCAGTTTTTCTATAATTCTTAGGTACAAGAGTTCCAACAAAATAAAATGTCAAAACTACATAAAATGATGTATTAAAAGGAGATTTTACTTTAGAAACCATCCTTGTAAATTTGTTTTCCTCATTTGGTTTAAGTCACTATTTCATTGTTTATAAAATTCAAAAATTGTAAGAAACTCCCTAAGTTAATCTGTAGGCCTACAGCTAAGCCTACTCTGAGGCTAGGTCTAATCTAGCTTGAAGTTACCAGGTCTCGAATGAAATATAGACCTAGGCTATAAAGCATACTTCTATCACACTAGTTTCACATCAATATAGAAGATTATTTATCTGTATAATTATTTGAATATTAATAAACTTATTACGAATTAAGGAAAGCCTTACCTTCACAGTAATTTCGAACAAAGGAATTGCACAAGAAATTTCAGTCTATCTCCATTTCTTGTTACATGTAAGTAGTAACAACTTACGGATGGAAGACATAGCTGTTCCAACGTTCCAGCAACTGTTTACATTCCCAAAAGGTTCCAACAATATTCAACAAAATTCAAAACTTTTTAAATTATTTATTCCTCAATCTCAAAAATTTCGACTATCCTATTTCATTAAAATCTGCATTGAGTACAGGAAATATTTATTTCAATATTGTTATTGACCTTAAAATATTTAATTTTCCTTGTTTCCTTTCCTCGCTAGGCTATTTTCCCTGTTGAAGCCCCTTGGGCTTATAGCATCTTGGTTTTCCAACTAGGGTTGTAGCTTAAAAAGTAATAATAATAATAATAATAATAATAATAATAATAATAACTGGAACTAGAACTAGCAGTAGTGAGGTTGATACCTTGATAGTAGTAGAATGAATTATCTTCATTATTGAACATTATAAATAAAGTATTTGAAAAAAAGAGAGAGAAGATTTTTGTATATATAGAAACCAGAGTAACATGATTTATATTTTTTCATATTTAATCAACCTATAGATAAGGGGATGAAATATGTATCGATAGTGAAAATGAAAATAAAATCAGTATGAAGTTATATTATTAAAAAAAATTCCTTGAGGTTCAGTTGTGGTCTACTTAGAAAAACGATCATCAACATCATCTCCTCGTATGCCTCTTGACGCAAAGGGCCTCAGTTAGATTTTCCAAGTCATCTCTATCTTGAGCTTATAATTCAATACTTATCTATTCATCATCTCCTACTTCACGCTTCATGTAGGTCTGGGTCTTCCAACTCTTCTAGTGCCTTGTGTATTACCCCATTTCAGGGTAATACTTCAGCCTAAAACTAAAATGATGAAATAAAGGGCGCTCTCTCTCTCTCTCTCTCTCTCTCTCTCTCTCTCTCTCTCTCTCTCTCTCTCTCTCTCTCAAACTTCTGCAGGAAACATCTGCCTTAGTACCTCTTTGATATCGATAGTGAATATGGTTTCATCAAAATCTGTGAAAGGGAAACTAGAATACGTATTTTTTGCTTAGCTAATAATGTCATATTCAGAAGATGTATTGCAGAATACCCTGCTAGTGACATCTAGTATTCCTTAGAATAACAACACTAATGTTTAGTTACAAAATATATAGTAATTCATACCTTTTCAGATAGTCTATAAGGAAATTTTAACAATGAGATATTATTTAGGAATCATGAACATAACTAAAATGTATTTTCCATAAGATCTCAATATACATCTGAACTAGAATGATAATGAGCTACTATCTCATCTTCAATATTGAAGGAATAGTTAATGTATAAAATTAGATGTAAAATATTGAAAAATATACACTATTAATGATCAAAATTAGTTTAGAATAGAGTTAATGTTTTCTTTTGGAATGAGAACCCCCGAATTCTTCAGGAATAAAAATACCTGAATGATATTTCATTATTAACGTTCGGTAAATCTTTAAGCAGACGAAATCTCAAAGAGGATATCACACGGAACTGAAAGATATAAAAACTATAGTAATATCAAATCACTAACTTTAGTAATAATTTGTATCTAAAGAGTATATGCTATTGATTAACTGATGCTAAACCGGAATGTTTACCTCTGATATAAGGACTTAGAGATTTAGAGACACATACATACATACATACATACACACACACAGAGTTTTTATGATGTTGTCTAACTTATTCTTGAGCTCGTTTACCGTGTTACTGTTTACTACATCCACTGGAAGTCTATCCCGAGTATTTGCTATTTTGTATGTAAAGAAATTGCCACATGAAGTGGTGGTGTATTCTTTCAGTTCCAGTTTGTATCCGTTACCTCTGGCCTGATTTGTGCTAAGCGTGAATAGATTGGTTGGGTAGGGAATGTTGGGCGTTTGTCAGTGTGTATGGGCCAGGTAGTGAGAAAAGTGAAGAAGAACGGAATGAGTTCTGGAATGAATTTACTAGGTGTGTAGAAGGACTGGGTAGAAGGAATTATGTAGTTGTCATGGGTGACTTAAATGCTAGAGTGGGCGATGGAGAGGTAGAAGGTGTCATTGGGAAGTATGGCGTACCAGGTGAAAATGAGAGTGGTGAGAGACTGGTAGATATATGTGTTGAACAAGAGATGGTAATAAGTGCTAGCTTTTTTAAAAAGAAAGATAAAAATAAGTATACATGGGTAAGAGTGGCAAATGGAAGAGTAGTAAAAAGGGCATTAATGGATTATGTGTTGATAACTAAAAGAATGTTTGGAAGATTGAAAGACGTGCACGTGTTTAGGGGTATGGCTAACGGTATGTCTGATCATTTTTTGGTGGAAGGAAAATTAGTTGTAGCAAAAGAGTGGGGGAATAGAGTAGGTGGATGTAAAAGGGAGCTAGTGAGGGTTGAAGAGCTAATAAAACCGCGGGTAAAAAGTAAATATCAGGAAAGGTTGAAAATGGCATATGACGAGGTGAGAGTAAGAGAAACTGGTAATTTAGAGGAGGAGTGGAAGTTAGCAAAAGAAAATTTTGTTGGGATTGCAAGTGATGTATATGGCAAGAAGGTTGTTGGAGGCAGCATGAGGAAGGGCAGTGAATGGTGGAATGAAGGAGTGAAGGTAAAAGTGGAAGAGAAAAAGAGGGCTTTTGAAGAAAGGCTGCAGAGTAATAGTATAGAGAAGTATGAAAAACATAGAGAGAAAAATGTGGAAGTAAAGCGCAAGGTACGTGAGGCAAAGAGGGCAGCTGACCTGAGGTGGGGTCAGGGATTGGGTCAGTCATATGAAGAGAATAAGAAGAAGTTTTGGAAAGAAGTGAAGAGAGTAAGGAAGGCTGGCGCAAGAATTGAAGAGACAGTGAAAGATGGAAATGGAAGGTTGTTAAAAGGAGAGGAGGCAAGGAAAAGGTAGGCGGAATATTTTGAAAGTTTGCTGAATGTTGAGGATAATAGGGAGGCAGATATAATTGCTGTTCCAGGTGTTGAGGTGCCAGTGATGGGAGATGAGAATGAGAGAGAGATTACAATAGAGGAAGTGAGGAGAGCACTAGATGAAACGAGAGTAGGAAAAGCATCTGGTATGGATGGTGTGAAAGCTGAGATGTTGAAGGAAGGGGGTGTGACTGTACTTGAATGGTTGGTGAGATTGTTTAATATGTGTTTTGTGTTGTCAATGGTACCAGTAGATTGGGTTTGTGCATGTATTGTACCACTATATAAGGGTAAGGGAGATGTGCATGAGTGTTGTAATTCAAGAGTTATTAGTTTGTTGAGTGTAGTTGGAAAAGTGTATGGTAGAGTAATGATTAATAGGATTAAGGATAAAACAGAGAATGCAATCTTGGAAGTACAGGGTGGTTTTAGAAGAGGTAGGGGTTGTATGAATCAGATTTTTACAGTTAGGCAGATATGCGAGAAATATTTAGCAAAAGGTAAGGAGGTGTATGTTGCGTTTATGGATCTGGAGAAAGCATATGATAAGAGTTGATAGGGAAGCAATGTGGAATGTGATGAGGTTATATGGAGTTGGTGGAAGGTTGTTGCAAGCAGTGAAAAGTTTCTACAAAGGTAGTAAAGCATGTGTTAGAATAGGAAATGAAGTGAGCGATTGGTTTCCAGTGAGAGTGGGGCTGAGACAGGGATGTGTGATGTCGCCGTGGTTGTTTAACTTGTATGTTGATGGAGTGGTGAGAGAGGTGAATGCTCGAGTGCTTGGACGAGGATTCAAACTGGTAGGCGAGAATGACCATGAATGGGAGGTAAATCAGTTGTTGTTTGCGGATGATACTGTACTGGTAGCAGACACAGAAGAGAAGCTTGACCAACTAGTGACAGGATTTGGAAGGGTGTGTGAGAGAAGGAAGTTGAGAGTTAATGTGGGTAAGAATAAGGTTATGAGATGTATGAGAAGGGAAGGTGGTGCAAGGTTGAATGTCATGTTGAATGGAGAGTTACTTGAGGAGGTGGATCAGTTTAAGTTCTTGGGGTCTGTTGTTGCAGCAAATGGTGGAGTGGAAGCAGATGTACGTCAGAGAGTGAATGAAGGTTGCAAAGTGTTGGGGGCAGTTAAGGGAGTAGTAAAAAATAGAGGGTTGGGCATGAATGTAAAGAGAGTTCTATATGAGAAAGTGATAGTACCAACTGTGATGTATGGATCGGAGTTGTGGGGAATGAAAGTGATGGAGAGACAGAAATTGAATGTGTTTGAGATGAAGTGTCTAAGGAGTATGGCTGGTGTATCTCGAGTAGATAGGGTTAGGAACGAAGTGGTGAGCGAGAGAACGGGTGTAAGAAATGAGTTAGCAGCTAGAGTGGATATGAATGTGTTGAGGTGGTTTGGCCATGTTGAGAGAATGGAAAATGGTTGTCTGCTAAAGAAGGTGATGAATGCAAGAGTTGATGGGAGAAGTACAAGAGGAAGGCCAAGGTTTGGGTGGATGGATGGTGTGAAGAAAGCTCTGGGTGATAGGAGGATAGATGTGAGAGAGGCAAGAGAGCGTGCTAGAAATAGGAATGAATGGCGAGCGATTGTGACGCAGTTCCGGTAGGCCCTGCTGCTTCCTCCGGTGCCTTAGATGACCGCGGAGGTAGCAGCAGTAGGGGATTCAGCATTATGAAGCTTCATCTGTGGTGGATAATGTGGGAGGTTGGGCTGTGGCACCCTAGCAGTACCAGCTGAACTCGGTTTTGAGTCCCTGGTTAGGCTGAAGGAACGTAGAGAGTAAAGGTCCCCTTTTTGTTTTGTTTCTTTGTTGATGTCGGCTACCCCCCAAAATTGGGGGAAGTGCCTTTGGTATATGTATGTATGTATGTATATGTGTATATATATATATATATATATATATATATATATATATATATATATATATGTATATATATATATATATATATATATATGTATATATATATATATATATATATATATATATATATATATATATATATATATATATATATATATATATATATATATATATATATATATATATATATATGTGTGTGTGTGTATACATATGTAAATATATATTTACACACATATACTGTATACACACACACACACATATATATATATATATATTTATATATATATATTTGTAAATAAGTGTGTCTCTGTGTGTATGATGTGTGTATGTTTGTGTGTGTGCGTGTATAAACGTAAATAAAATACGAAGAAGATAATATATTATGATAGCCACATCCTGATCATTTGTGCCATGTGTCACATGTAGCATATACAGCATATTTCAGGATTTGTGGGAAGAGGCCCACAACTGCTGAGTAAATAACCTTGAAATAGGATGATTATGCCTTTATGGTCGCCAAGAAAGAGGAAAATCACTGCTAGGAGTTCATACTTAAACGTAGTAAAGTCTATTTAACCAAACTCTCCAAAAAGAAAAAGTTTGAAGCCCATTTATGAAAACTTGAAATTTTCGGAGAGAAAAATTGCTGCTAATTTTCTTTTAATATTGGGCAATTTTTGTCATAAACACAGGAAAAGATAGAATCTGTACTTCACTTTCCCCTAAAAAAAAAAAAAAACTTTCATTTAAAAAGTAGCTACTTTTTAAAGTGACTTTTATACATTGATGGAATAAATTACAAATTGGAATACTAAGGCAATTTCCAATGTACAACGATTAGCAGATAAATTTATCTTTAAAATGGTTTTAAAACAAAACATATCAGTCGAGAAACAAATATAGCCTATAGAGAGAGTTTGAAGTAACACCTAAACAACATTGGTCTAATGGGGGCTGAGTTTATTGACCAATCAAATATTGTATATTTATGATATGAATCCTGTTCAGCAAATAGGGGAAATATAAAGTAAATGAAAAGCATATATGATTAGTAATAAACTACGTTTAATCTCGAATGGTATATTGTATACCATTATAAAATGGAATTTTGAAATGGACATTTAGTATACATTTTCTGTGCACATCACATATAATGATAAAATTCAGATTTTATAGAGCAGTTCAGAAATGAAATAATTTCAGGTTTCTGAAAGTTTTTTGCATTATTATTATTATTATTATTATTAACATTATTATTATTATTATTATTATTATTATTATTACAAGCTATGCTATAACCCTAGCTGGAAAAGCAAGATGCTATAAGCCCAAGGGCCACAACAGGGAAAAATAGCCCAGTGACGAAAGGGAAGAAGGAAATAAACTAAAAGAGAAGAATATACAATCAAGATAAAATATTTCAAGAACAGGCTTGAAAATTGATGATAAAACTAAACAAATAAAAAATAAAACACAAAATAAATATATAAAAAAAACTATGAAAGAAAAAGAATACAAATCACATCCATATATCCATACACAGAACACCACTTCTACCAAACCTTATGATATAAGAAAAGTTGTCCTCCAATATTTTTTTTTTCTTTTTATGGAATTCGGTTGTCCAGACTCTATTCAGACATCGACAATGTCGATTATTACCCAGCAAATGAAGCAGCGCTCCTTGCAGAGGGAAGAAATTGGCTGACAATATCTCTGAGGGAAATTATTTCCCAATAAGTCAGTAATAACGTTCGGTGAGATTCTCTCTCTCTCTCTCTCTCTCTCTCTCTCTCTCTCTCTCTCTCTCTCTCTCTCTCTCTACACACACACACGCAGATATATAAATATGAGGTGTTTTCTAATATTAAGTTTATTCCCCTAAACAGGGGTGGCTCCATATAAAAACTAAACACCATTCACTGAATTATTCATTAAATTATATTCATATGTCTATGGTACACTGAAGGCTCATTAGCTACGCTCTCATTCATCATTGAATATACACACATAAACACTTGAATATATATATATATATATATATATATATATATATATATATATATACACATACATACATATATATGTATATATATATATATATATATATATATATATATATATATATATATATATATATATATATACACATACATATGTGTGTGTGCACGTTTGCTTTAGCTTATTAGATAGAGTAGCAAATCTAGAAATTAAGATAGCAAACATTGTAAGCGATACAAACTGTGTGATATAAATTACATTACCGACTTACACAGACAAACAAACGTCACTGACGATTTAACTCTTATAATCTATATCAAAACGTTTTCATCATAAGAAATTAGGGAAAATAATGTAATCCACATTTGGCAAAAGATAAAACTTGAATTATTTCCTGGATGTGAGTTTGAAAAATCTGAATGAGATTACAAAAGAGAACAAGCTATAAATGACAAAGAGAAATAAAAAACAACTCATATTCTGATTCATTGATAAGATGGATCAGACTATTCTAATAAGCCCATGCAGTATTTACTATTGACATATGAGGCATATAGTATAGAAGGCCTCTCTAGCTAAGGCTAATTGCTTGTCATTTTCTGAAAGAAGAAAAAAAAAATTCCCAAAAATTGTCATATTAGGGAAAGGATACATATTGATTACGTAAATCTCTCTCTCTCTCTCTCTCTCTCTCTCTCTCTCTCTCTCTCTCTCTCTCTCTCTCTCTCTCCACGTCAAATCCCAGCACTGAACTTCATTCATATATCAAACCATGCACATGATAGCAATCGAGTCGGTAATAAATTTGGGCAACTCTCATTCAAGGGACTTTTGGAATAGTTCCCCTACATATTGATATGCAAATGAAGATCCTCCAGATTCCTGTGGAAAGGACGAATGATGATCCAACTCCCATCAGAGTCAAATCCTTTGTGACTTTCATATGTTGAATTCGATTATATATTTTATATACGTATCAATGAAATAAGTCTATTTGTATCTATGTGCATTTTC